>NW_026705340.1:300000-538559 GCF_029867415.1 Vicia villosa
GTTGACTGCTGCGTTGGCATGAGAGGGAAATCCCATTCGCCAGTCAGCCTGCGAGTGGGCCACCGTGGTTATTGGTGTTTGAAATTTTGACTATGCACAGGTGTAACATATTTATTCATTCAGGTCCAATAGATTAACAGCAAACGCATTCAGAGCAGATGTCAAGGGTTGGAAACCAATGAGGTCTATGGCAAGGGTTCAACACCCAGCTACCTCATTTCTTTTTTTATTTTTTGTACTCTTTTGTTTTGTTTATTTCCTTTTAATTATTTCACTAATTAACCAATTAACCACTAAACTAATTAATCACTTCAAATTAATCTAAATACTTAGGATCTAATTAACCTATCTATTTTCACTTAATACTTTTTTTTTTAAAAAAAATAATAATCCTTAAAGAATAAAAAATGCATACTTCCTTTTAGATTCTAATTAATTTGGTAAAGTAGAATTTGGCTTTAAATTAGGTTTTAATTTAAAAATCAACAAAAAAAAGATTAATTTACACTCGATTTTCTTCTCTCACCTCAAAATCTCGTGTATGGCGCATGTTTGCTTTATTTTCCTATTTTCTTATTAAGATATTAGAATGTACATAGGTAAAATGTAAATATCATAGTGAAAATCTTTACTTTCCTGCACCTTTAAATTTCTGTATTTTAATTATTATACTGCCTAGATGTATGTTTAAATTAGGGTGTGTATGGCAAGCTTGAATTAAACGATAGCTCACTAAAAAATATAAGATAAATTATAATCGAATTTAACACACTTGCACTCACTCACCCCTAGGGTACGCCCCTCTTGGTTGCCTTCGATTAAAAGGTCGAGTCCCTCGAAATGTAAAGGTATCCATTAGCAAAGTCCCTCGATTACAAATCATTGCAAAGATCATAAGTCCCTCGACGACCCGCGATGTTGCCTCGGTAATATGATCTAGTCCCTCGAACGGTTGCCTACGAAACAATGATTGTCCCTTCGCATATAGCTAAAGGTACCTCTATTTGTTGCCTTCAAACGACCTCGATGACCCTACGATGACCCACACGTCCAATAAAACAAGGACTACCTACTTCTATATAGTATGGATAGTCCTGGGAACTTTAAAAATTACAAAAAAAGATCAATCAATTAGGGTAGTGCTCTTAAACTGCCTAGCTCAATAAAAACATCTTTTCAATATTCTTTCAAAAAAACTAAGGCTACGCATTTACGCTAAAGTCCTTATACTCCTTTTCAACTCAAAACAAACAAACATGGGCTAAGCAAGTTAAGAGCCCGTAGATAACTACGGATGAAAAGGGTGCTTACACCTTCCCTTTTCATAACTTATCCCCCGAGCCCGTTTTTTTTCAAAAAGGTCTTTTTCTGTACTTTTTACCTTTCCTAACATTGGACAAAATAAAAGTCGGTGGCGACTCATGCTCACCGCAACATTGTTGCATATATAAAAATAAAAGTCAGTTCACCGAGTTACAGAACTGGCGACTCTGCTGGGGATTCTTTAAGAGGGGTTTACCTTAGGGCTTAGTTCATCATAAAAGTTTTTAATTGTTTGTTTGTATGCTTTATTCTTAAGGGTTTGTTTGGGATTTCTGTGTGAAAGATTCTAACCCGAATCTCGAGATACCCTAGGTATGTGGCAATAGACCAAGGAGACTGTACGACATGTATCGTTATGGTTGATCTGGTGGCCACCATTAGTGCGACACTTTGGTTTGTCCTGATGGCCCTTGAAAATGATCGAGGAGACATTTGGCTACCGCATGGTGTCATCAAGCGCTAATTCGCCCTTAGAACCTTAGTGAACTTGACTTTGGCCTATAGGAAGTAGCGAGATGGCTGGCTTTGGATTCCTGACTGAAGCCGGTTGATACTCGATGCTACACTCATTGAGATTGGACTCTAGGGATGTTTTTGGCTGGCCGATTGAGTGCCATGTTGAGATAATGCCCGCGAGAACGATCAAGGATATGAGCACCATAGAACCCGGTTACTTTTTTAGGACAGGTTGAACCAACTAAACTCAAGAAGGGAGGGTATGCACCTATGGACTTCACGCTGGCCTTTAAACCTAAGGGCTTTGTGTGCATTGTTTGTGTTTGTTATCTACTTGGCATCATAACATCATAACATCATAACATCATGGCATATCATCTTCACTAATAATTTCAAGGACCAAGAAATTTATTTTTGTTCTGTTTTGTAGGACATGGCCTTTGCTACTAGGGATTATGTACGACTCAACTTCGTGGGGATACCTTCTGAGCTTAAGGAGCTTGCCTTAGAAGTTCCTGGAGATTCTAGGTTTGCTGAAAGACATGGTTATCTACTCCGACTGGTCACCTCCCAATTTGAAGAAGATATGATGAGAGTCTTATGCCAATTCTTCGATCCCGAGCATCATTGCTTCACTTTTCCAGATTATCAGTTGGTACCTACCTTGGAGGAGTTCTCGGATTTACTTGGTATACCCATCTCTGAGCATTTACCCTTTACTGGTTTGGAGAGCACTCCAAAACCTGAGACTATTGCTGCTGCGTTACACCTAAAGAGATCAGACATTGCCTCCAACTGGGACACCAAGAATGGAGTCGAAGGTCTCTCGGCCAAATTCTTATTTGGGAAAGCTCGACAATTTCTGAAAGCCATGAGTTACCATGCTTTTGAAGATGTTTTGGCTTTATTGATATATAGTTTGGTTTTGTTTCCTAACCCTGATCAATTCATTGATGTGCATGCAATCAAGATTTTCTTGACTCACAACCCTGTACCTACACTACTTGGAGATATTCTACATTCTCTCTACTCCCGTATCATGAAGAAGCGGGGGACTCTTATGTGTTGCACACCCTTGCTGGCTAGGTGGTTTATTTCGCACCCTCCCCGTTCAGTGTTAAGGAATGATAAAAAAAATGCAATGGTCACGAAGGATTATGTCACTCTCTCATTCAGATATCCGTTGGCACGTCATATCTCAGGAGTACGTCACTATTTTTGACCATTGTGGGAAATTCCCTAATGTGCCTCTCTTTGGCATTAGAGGGGGAATCACCTACAATCCTTCATTAGCCCTACGACAGTTTGGTTATGCTCGAAGAGATGGCCCTCACCGCTTGATTATTGAAGGGGTTGTTTTCAACCATGAAGAAGATATTCAAAACCAACGCCGAGAGTTCATACGCGCTTGGAACAAAGTGTACAAGGTAGATAGCAAGAGTTGGGGGCAAAAGAACTCCTTTCCTTCAGAACCTTATCTCGGATGGGTGCGCACTCGCGCTCAACGTTTTGTCATGCCATATCCTTATGTTAGACCTGTGATTGTTGAACCTGAATATGAAGAAAAGGTTCCTTTGGTTATTCTCCATCCAGACATGCCTACCGATTTAGAAGAACTACAAAGGTCATGGGTTCAATTGAAAGAAGAAAGAGGTACTTTTGAGGCTCAATTCCGTGCCAAAGAGAAACAAGTGTTAGAACTCACGAGACTACTTCAGGCGGAGCAGAGTAGCAACACATTCCTCAGGGCAAAGCGAAAGCGTCCATGGGAAACTTGAAGACTTTCTCTTTTATGCTTTTATTTTGCTATTTCAGTTTCTTTCTTTGTAAAAGCCTAAAAATGGCAAACAATTTTATGTTTTTAACATTATTAATGAGAGTTTCTTTCTTGTTTGGTTTAAGCAAATTTAAATTTCGAGGTCCTTTAAAGCATTGCATAAACATAATCATATCATTCATTGCATAACAGGTTTCTATGACAAGGTACTCATATTCTCGCTGTTTATTTCAGCTAAGAAAATGAATCCTCTCGAACAATCAGTTAAGGATCTGTAAGTACAAAACGCTGAGTTTCAAGCCTTGATCTTGAGTCTGGCTAAAGGGCAGGAAGAGCTGAAGACACTCCTTACTAAGAAGGAGAAGAAGGCAAAGAAGCCTGTGGGTGTTCTCAACATGGGAAGAAGATTTCGAGGCCCTCTCAAAAAGGCCAAAGAAGTCAAGATCCCAGAAGAAACTGAACAAGAGGAAGGTGCTAGTGGCAAGAATGATCAAACGAGCAACAACGGTTCTGGCAAGCAAGACGAGGAAGAGGAGGATTACTATAATGACGAAGAGTATCCGGAGGATAAGTACAGACATTTGGAGGAACGAATGAGGGCTGTAGAAATCCAGAAGATCCCAGGGCTAGACTTTGAGGAACTAGGGCTCATCTCAGGAGTCGTGATCCCTCCAAAGTTCAAGACTCCGACCTTTGCGAAGTATGATGGAGTCTCTTGTCCCAAACTGCACCTAAAATCATATGTGAGGAAGATCCAACCTCACACCGCTGACAAGATGTTGTGGATCCACTTGTTCCAAGAGAGTTTGTCAAGAACTCAACTCGAATGGTACTATCAGCTGGAGGGTACCAATATCCGTACTTGGGAGGACTTGGTTGTTGCTTTCTACAAGAAATACCAATATAATTCTGATCTCGCACCGACTCGTACACAACTGCAGAGCATGTCCATGGGCCCGAGAGAAAGTTTCAAGGAGTATGCTCAAAAGTGGAGAGACTTAGCTGGAAGAGTTCGACCTGCTTTGGGTGATAGGGAGCTGGTAGATATATTCATGGGTACATTGACCGGTCCATTTTACAGTTATTTGCTAGGAAGTTCATCGGCTGGATTTACTGACTTGATATTAACCGGGGAGCGTGTTGAAAGTGGCATCCGAAGTGGAAAGATTCAGGTGGCCACTTATTCTGGTGTTACGAAAAAGCCCTATAGTGGGAGAAATGAAACCAATGCGGTATATGGTCAGAAAAAGAGTAATCATAGCCAATCTGTTGGGGCAGTTATGATCTCTACACCAGCGCCACAACAAAGTCGTCAAAACAAGCAAGACGTGCCTAAGCGTCAGTTCACAAAGATTAATATGACTCCAGCTCAGGTATTGCAATATCTGCTGAAGGCAAACTTGATTACTGTGAGGGATCCCCCTGTGAAGCCCAACACTTCCTCTCCTTGCTATAATCCTAATGCAAGGTGTGCATACCACTCCAATAGCCCTGGACATGATACAAATGATTGTTGGCTGTTGAAGAACAAGATCCAAGATATGATTGATGCTCGGGAAATTGAGTTTGACCCTCCTGAGACTCCTAATGTGATCACTGCTCCAATGCCTAATCATAACAAGATTTCTAATTCTGGGGACGTCTAGAAGGATGGACTTTTAGATATTTAGTTTCGTTTTCATTTACAATTTCTCTTCTGTTTTTAAACATTTGTCTTATGACAGACTTTGGTTGTTTTGATAATAATTGTTAATGTACTGCATATGTTTGGCTAGAATTATTTCTTGTGTTTTCATGATGTTTAAAACTGTGTCTTTACCTTTGTTTTCTTTTTGTGATACTCAACACCTGTTAAGCTGTAAGCCTTTAGAGGAGGATGACGAAAACGATACCATAATCTCATACAATATGCTTTTGAACATACTATGCTGACGATGTACAGGCATTATTTCAATTCCTAAACAGTGGAGATATAAGGATGTTAATCTCTCATAAACCCCTTTGAGCCTAAGAGGTAGAAGTTTCTTTCTCGTGCAGATTAAAACCCTTAATCGTAACCTGGGGCAGGGTAGATTCTCAGTTGACTAAATCATGCCAGTTGTTATTTAACACGATCAACGATGGTTCCCCGTAATCATTAAGTCAAGCAGTCAATATCTGAAAAAGAAGAGATCGTTAAGTCAAAACCTCTGAATAAGACTTAGTGAAAAGAGAAACATCCCGCTGATTGTAACTCCAAAATAAACAGTTCAGGCAAAAGTTAGGGATAACAAGGTCAAAAAGAGGTCACTACAAACTCTCAACAAAAGAGGAATATTACAAAAAAAAAAAGAATGATAATGATTGCCTTTGCAAATAAAATTTTGTTTCTTGAATCATCACAAGTGCCAGTGTTATAATTCCAAACTCTTTTGAAGCTTCAACATATAGTCAACTGAGTATAGGACTGAAGAACATCACGAAGATTGGGTTGGGCACAAATGAATTTCCAGCCATTATCCTTTGTTTCTTTAAACCATGATCCTGGCCTTGTTACAACCCTTGAAAGTCCTAACTGAAGCATGGTTAGTTCGAAAGCATATTGTTACCAAAAGGTATCCTGACTCCTTAAGGATTACCATAAAATCATGAGTTGGTGTCACAGTTTTTACAAACTTTTATTTCATTTTATTCTGAAAAAAAAAACCTCAAGCCAGACATATGCATCGCATTTTATGAAAAAATAAACACCTTTGTCTACATAAGTCCAACTGTTTGACATCAGGAAGGGTATGACTAAGGACTAAAAATCTTCCCGATAGACAAAATAACTTCAGAAGTACTTCGAAAAGCAGAAATATTTCCCACGCCTGGTTCATTTGGCTAAAGGCAAATATATACAAGGGGCATTGGCATGACATGATCCCATTCATTTGGGGCAACCAAGCCGAATTCAAAAAAAAAATCTCAAAAGCGCTGAACGGCCAGAAGGGCAAGTCTATCACTTGGGGCTTGTGGCAAAAGCCACTTAGTGACTAGTATCAGACGATGTCAGTATCTCATCAAAGGTTCACAATAACCTCAAGCATCAGGTACACTAGACTACCGATCCTAGGGGCAGATGGGATCCCACAGGGGAAGGTCCGCATATGGTCAAGAAAATGTTTTCCAACAATAAGTGATGAAATACTTGAAGACATAGGGGCAATGAAAATGGAAATCTCAAGGAATCTTCCTCACATAGTGGTTTTCACCGTAATATCCCCACAGGATAATCCTCAAGAAGTTATCTTCAAATGATCTCTTTCCCAACAGGGACTTGATTCCCCATCATGGTTTATTCAAACTCACCATTCCCAGTAAGGTTAACACTCACAGCTGAAACTTGGTCAGATAGTACATCAGGGATTATCCATCCCTTTTATCCCCTGTCAGGGTACATCAAGATCAGATCCTTCAAGGTTATTTTCATCCCCAAGCGACAACAAAAATCTTCAACTGAGTATCCTGGCACATGAGGAAGGAATTCCCAACAAGGTCATTCTAGGATCCGGGTGAAGAAATATTGTCATCATCTCTCGCAGGGATTTATTTTCCCAATCAGAATTTGCTATATGGAGGCATCAACATTCTTCAATTGCATGGTTACATTCATACATCATTCATAACATATCATGACAAATACATACATATAGCATTCTCATTTTATTTTGAGAATATTATGTTCCATGCATCATAACATTGCATGAAACTAACTTGGTTTTTCAGGTTAATTCTCGAGCAGACGAATGTTATTAACAACTTATTCGTCATCAGATACAATCAAGATGAAGGTTCATTCTGATAAGCATTGTCTTTCTAGTTTCCATCCGGATAAACATTTCTCTCAGATATAATCAAAATGAAGGTTCATTCTGATAAGCATTGTCTTTCAAGTTTCCCATCCTGCAAAACATTATCTTACCGATATTCATTCAGAAAAGCTTAATCTCCAATATAGTCTAGTGTATGACTTATTCTGTGGGCACATTTCAGATATAGTCTGGTGTACGACTCCTTCTGACCTATCTTTCAGTTACTTATCCAAAATATCACTCATTCAAAGGTAGTCTAATGTACGACTCCCATCTTCAGACTTAGTCTAATGTACGACACATTCTGATATGCATATAGTCTAATGTACGACTCCCTCCTTCAGATATAGTCTAGTGAATGACTCCTTCTGATATACACGGATACAATCTAGTGTACGACTCATCCCGGTATTTGTTGAATGCAGTATAGGGCAAGCAACAAAAGAAAGATTTGGAAATATTGATCCGGGATTTATCGTCCACAGAGATGGTGAGAATGCCATTCAACAGTTTCTATGGTTTTGAGCTCGGGTTTGAATAACAAAAGTATAAGAACGGAAAAGTAAAATATGAACATAGAAAGAACTCATTCTTTGGAAAGATAAGACTTATCAAGCTTTGCATATGATCTACTTCTTACCAACGTAAACTTGTCGACCAGTTATACTCAACCTACGATACTCATCTATGTTATCACGTATCTCTCACATAAGCGTCCATCTCTGGAGCACAAACGAGATCATCTCACAACTAAGGTTATCTCTAACGCAAAGTCGCAAGAACATCCGTATTCTCGCGTCGGCGATCTCTCGCGCGCCACTCAAACACGAAAGCATTAAGAACGGATACCCACAGTGATTGTTAGCTCTAAATCTATCTCTAGAGTTCAGAAACTAACAGATAATCATCCTAGATAAGGATTCAAGAAGTTTATCTCTAAAGCAACCCAAATCCCGAGCACAGAGCAAAAATCTAAGACAACAATCAACATAGATTTGTAAAGCAAGTTTTATATAACGTCATGATCAACAAATATACATGAGTTCAAAGTAAATACATACACAAAACCCAACCAAAGAGAAATACACAAAGAAGAAGAGAAATGAACCGAAAATCTCCCGGTTTGTCAGCTCCGTTCGACGCTCAATCCACCCCCGATCATCCAAATGCAGCCTCCGAAGTTGTTTTCTAACCTAATCTAACCTAGAAATGAAGGTTGATGGAGTTGGGAACAAATACCCCAACCCATAACCTAAAAATGTGATTTTTACCCCTATTTAACGAGCTGATATCTGTCATGGTCGCTCAGCGGAGGTACTCCCGCTTAGCGGCTGACAGCAAAAGTGAAATCTTGTTTTCGCCATAAGTTGAGAACCGTAACTCCGAATTGCGCCCGGTTCGAAGCGTTGGAAAGCTTATTCAATGCTCTATCCAATAATGAATGAATGGAAACCAAAATGATGATTTTGGTCATCCTTATTTAGAGCCTTATTCTTTGATGAATTGGTAGAATTTGCATTCTTGAAGCTTAGCCTTTGGTCTTTATTACTCAATGCTCCAAAGATGCATGAATACCTATAAAATGAATGGAAAACTATTAATTAGTATAAAAATGAATCAAAAACATGAGTATGCACATATGTACACAAAAGTTAGGATTTTATTACAAAAATCATAAGAATAGAATCGATAAGTGCCACAAATATATACTCAAAATATCGACATTTTGACACTTATCAAACTCTCCCCAACTTGAAACTTTGTTTGTCCTCAAACAATGTCAAATAAATCAAAGAATCAAAAGTAATAAACCAAAGAATCGTGAATCAACAAGTTTTGAAAACCAAAAACAAATGTATGGCTTAATACAAAAACGTATAAACAAAGTAAATACTTACCACTATCCTACAACGACAACATATAAACGAAACGAATCCTAAGCACAAAAAGCATACAAAACATTCTAACACAACACATGCTCACATCATGAATCACACCTAGCAAAAATTCATCAATGGATGAAGAACACACAAAGGTGAGAGACTTTTAACACTCATCCAACAATCTTGCAAACAAAAGATTAAATTATGCATTCATCCAAAAATCACATTGAAGATATAAAAGCAAGAATCACAAGGACTTTTCAAGGTTGTAATGTGGCTTGGTTAACAAACAAGGGATAAGTCCTAAGGCTAATCAAAACAAAAACTTGCCTAAACCTAAGGGAGTGATCAATCCACCAAAGATTCAAACAACAAAATCTCGATTAAACTTCTTCCTTAACCACAAGTTTCTCAAACCAATCACAATACTTATTAGCACAATTATTTGCTTCTCTTTTCTTTTTTGTTTTTCAAAACTTTTTCACTTTTTTTTCCTTTCATTCTTTTCTTTCCTTTTCACTTTTTTTTTTCTTTTTCTTTCTTTTCAACCTCATAGCAACAACCACATAAGTAGCAATCATTTCTCCCCAACTTGAATTCAACCACATCATCATATGAATACTCCCCCTACTTCTAAGGCAAGGTAAAAATTCATACCAAAAATCATGGTTGAGGGTTCAAGAAAACAAAGAATCAATCATCCATGCAAAAATGAGAACTAAACACTCAAAGATAAGCATTTAGCAAAAACAACATGGACATTGACAAAAAGGCTCAAAGGGTTAACAAATGATCACACACTCACAAGGTGAATTGACTATTTGGTTATGGTGGTTGTACTCAAAATGAAACAAAATGCCTTGATCCTTTTCATGCTTTCATAAAATCAACATAAACAAAAGATTAAGCATAATAAAATCCAGTTAAAACAAACATTGTGGCCTCCAACATATGTGAATAATGGAAAGCTTCCTCACATTTATGGTTTGGGAACTAAAGTGATTCAATCAATAAGCAAGTAATGCAAAAGAATGAATTGTATGGTAATTGTACAAATGAAAAGTTTCCTAAACATGTTATGCTATAGAAAGCGATAAATGAGTACCTTACATGATACAACTTCAAAAACAATATCCTACCATACATCCGCAAGTTGAAACACTCAATCTTCGGAAAATCACCTCAAAAATCTTCGAATTACCGACAAAATTTGAGTACAAACAACCAATAAAAGAATTAGAAAAATAAAACTAGTATCTACTACTAAATAGCCTTGGTGAAAGTGGGAAAAATGAGTGAACCAAGTGGAATGAGAACCCCAATGATACAGAGCAGGAAAACAAAATTTTACTGTCATCGCTTAGCGGAGCTAGGCTCGCTTAGCGGATGACAGAAAAACCAGAAAAATCAGAACTGCACCAGCTGTTCTAATCACTCACCACTTCACCTAAATACCTCATTAACAAAAATATAAACAACATTTACAACCGTTGGGGTGCCTCCTAACAAGCGCTTGTTTTACGTCGTTAGCTCGACGCCTTTATTGTTTCCGTGTTCGGAAAGTAGCTTCCTCTCGTCATGCCATGGTGACGTCTCACCGCACAAGCCTAAAGAAAGTGTCCTAACCAAAGCACTCAACAAACGTTATGGGTACAAATATATACAACAATTATACAAACATAAAAGAAAACGCAAGTATACAATTATGTACACAAACCAACACATATGCACAAGTATGGAACACAAACAACTATTATCATACAAAAAGGAAAAATTTGTGAATGTAAACAAGTAAACATATACAAGTGAAAATATACAAGTGAAACTATACAATATATACGATATATACAAAGCTAAAGACCATATAAACTATTGCGATGCAATCATAACCATCCCCGGCAACGGCGCCATTTTGTTGAATGCAGTATAGGGCAAGCAACAAAAGAAAGATTTGGAAATATTGATCCGGGATTTATCGTCCACAGAGATGGTGAGAATGCCATTCAACAGTTTCTATGGTTTTGAGCTCGGGTTTGAATAACAAAAGTATAAGAACGGAAAAGTAAAATATGAACATAGAAAGAATTCATTCTTTGGAAAGATAAGACTTATCAAGCTTTGCATATGATCTACTTCTTACCAACGTAAACTTGTCGACCAGTTATACTCAACCTACGATACTCATCTATGTTATCACGTATCTCTCACATAAGCGTCCATCTCTGGAGCACAAACGAGATCATCTCACAACTAAGGTTATCTCTAACGCAAAGTCGCAAGAACATCCGTATTCTCGCGTCGGCGATCTCTCGCGCGCCACTCAAACACGAAAGCATTAAGAACGGATACCCACAGTGATTGTTAGCTCTAAATCTATCTCTAGAGTTCAGAAACTAACAGATAATCATCCTAGATAAGGATTCAAGAAGTTTATCTCTAAAGCAACCCAAATCCCGAGCACATAGCAAAAATCTAAGACAACAATCAACATAGATTTGTAAAGCAAGTTTTATATAACGTCATGATCAACAAATATACATGAGTTCAAAGTAAATACATACACAAAACCCAACCAAAGAGAAATACACAAAGAAGAAGAGAAATGAACCGAAAATCTCCCGGTTTGTCAGCTCCGTTCGACGCTCAATCCACCCCCGATCATCCAAATGCAGCCTCCGAAGTTGTTTTCTAACCTAATCTAACCTAGAAATGAAGGTTGATGGAGTTGGGAACAAATACCCCAACCCATAACCTAAAAATGTGATTTTTACCCCTATTTAACGAGCTGATATCTGTCATGGTCGCTCAGCGGAGGTACTCCCGCTTAGCGGCTGACAGCAAAAGTGAAATCTTGTTTTCGCCATAAGTTGAGAACCATAACTCCGAATTGCGCCCGGTTCGAAGCGTTGGAAAGCTTATTCAATGCTCTATCCAATAATGAATGAATGGAAACCAAAATGATGATTTTGGTCATCCTTATTTAGAGCCTTATTCTTTGATGAATTGGTAGAATTTGCATTCTTGAAGCTTAGCCTTTGGTCTTTATTACTCAATGCTCCAAAGATGCATGAATACCTATAAAATGAATGGAAAACTATTAATTAGTATAAAAATGAATCAAAAATATGAGTATGCACATATGTACACAAAAGTTAGGATTTTATTACAAAAATCATAAGAATAGAATCGATAAGTGCCACAAATATATACTCAAAATATCGACATTTTGACACTTATCAGTATTCTCATCATAGCCTAGTGTATGGCTCGCCTAATGTATGGCCCCTTTATGAGATAGCCTAATGAATGGCTCACCTAATGTATGGCCTCTTTTGATATAGCCTAATGTGTGGCTTGTTCCAATGTAACCTGATGGATGGCTCACTCGGATATAGCCTAATGTACGGTTCATATCAATATAGCCTAATGTATGGCTCATTTCAATATGGCCTGATGGATGGCTCAATATAGCCTAATGTATGGCTCATCACAGTACAGCCTAATGGATGGTTGGCTCTTGCTATAGCCTAATGGATGGCTCACTTCGATTTAGCCTAATGGATGGCTCACTCTGATATAGCCTAATGGACGGCTCTTTCTAAAACAGCCTAATGGATGGTTGGCTCTTTCTATAGCCTAATGGATGACTTGCTTTGATATAGCCTAATGGATGGCTCACTTCGATTTAGCCTAATGGATGGCTCACTCTGATATAGCCTAATGGACGGCTCTTTCTAAAATATCCTAATGGATGGTTGGCTCTTTCTATAGCCTAATGGATGACTCACTCTGATATAGCCTAATGGACGACTCTTTCTAAAACAGCCTAATGGATGGCTCATTTTGATACAGCCTAATGCATGGCTCATTCTAATACAGCCTAATGGATGGTACTCTCTAATATAGCCTAATGGATGGCTTGTTCTAATACTCTTCAACATATGGCCTAGAGTATGGCTCATCCTGACACCCCTCAGAATACCTATTAGATACGATTCAGACGGAGATTCATTCCGATAGCATTCTGTCAATATTTGGATGGCATCTTTTAAGCCCATCTCCGACAACACTCTGTCAACTCACTAGATGGCATCTTTTAAGCCCATCTCCGACAACACTCTGTCAACTCACTGGATGGCATCTCTAAGCCCATTCAAGCAACAAACAATGCCCTTTGCTGCACTGGCAAGTGCAAATTTTTGGGCACTTAAGTGTTCAATCATCTTCCACCTTCAGATCACGAATGGCGAACATGCCAATCTACCTCTTCAGGTTTAAGAAGATTGAACAGGGGCAGCTGTTGTACCCCAAAATTTGTCCACACTTTTCAAAAAAAAAGTTTCGAAACTATTTCAAAATTGAATATTTATAAAATCTTGGGTTCATTTACATTGACATCCTGAATTTTATAAATATTCGATTTGAAGTCTATTTTAAAATATAATAATTTATTCTTAAGTTATTTATATTTTAATAAATAGAAAAATGTTGGCCGATGCTTCATACACTTTCAATTGGCTTTTATTTTGAATAAATAATATAGCACAATTGGTAAGGAAGTAAGTTTGCAAGTATAAGGTCCCAGGTTTGAATCCCACTTCTAACACTTTTTCCTTTTTTTTTTTGCTTCTAACCATAGATTTAATTTAATTTTCATTCATATTGAAATAATAAAATCACAAAAATAAGTTTTTAATCATTTAATTTTAATTATTGTTTTTTTAATTAAGCCTTCTTTTAAAAATATTCTTTTTTTTACTTATATTCAAAATCACAAAAAAAGTAAGTTTTTTTATCATTTAATTCTCGTTTTTTTAGAACATTCATTTTTTTTTACTAGGAGTAAATTTTTTTTGTTTTTTTAGTACCTTTTTTTATTTAGTGTTAATATTATTATTATTACTATTATAATTGAAAAAATAAAAATAAATTTCAAACAAGGGAGTGTGGCGCCTATTTTTTTGGGACCTTTTAGAAACCAAATCAAACTCATCAAAGACCAATAATTTCATTATTTCATTTTTATAATTATTATTTATATTTATTATGGTTTTTTTATTCAATAAAAGGCTAAATAAATTAAATAATAAATAAAAAATGAATAAATGGAAGGGAACATGGTTTGAATTGTTTTAAAGGTTCAAGATTTCATGGAAACATACCAAAACCGTGCAAAACACATTGGGAAAGATATCCTCTTGATTTTGGAAAGTTTTTGAAAAAATTATGGAAATAATCTTCCCTTTGATGGCCATGAATCACTTGTTTCTTTCCATCCTTCCACTTTTATTCCCTCTATAATTAGAGCAGACAAGCCAAAAAAAAAGGGGACACGAATTGATAGCCTCCAAGACTCACACTCGAAGTTCCAAAAAAACTCAAAAAGTTTTGAATTTTTGGTATTCACATTGGCGGTCGTGTTTAAATCAAACCAACAATATAGTTCTCTCTCTAAGGTAATTTAGAATGAATATGAACTAATACTTGACTGCATATCACGTAAAAAACCACATCATGTTCGTTCATATTTTATTCAAGTTTCTTGGATTTTCGTTTGCTATGTTTCATTGATTTTCGACATGATTTGATGCTTTTAATATGTTTGAAATAATGTTTAGAACAGGTCTGATGTGTCCCATGAGAGTTTTGATCCCTGAATAGAGATGCACCATGGTTAGGGCACCATGCTTGAATGCATTCGTATCACGTGTTCCCAGCCGTTTTAGACTGAAACGATCCCATATTCGAACTCAGGGGTTTATTCTAGGTGGATCTGGGCTGTCACGTTTTGTTTATAACTCGTTTTTTGCAGGTTTAAAATTGTCAAAAAAATCACTTTGAAATCCGCAGGTAAAATCCTAGATAATCCCGCAACTGAATCCGCAGGTGTAGAGGTAGGGGATGATGAACAGTACCTTGGACTTGTTGACTGCTGCGTTGGCATGAGAGGGAAATCCCATTCGCCAGTCAGCCTGCGAGTGGGCCACCGTGGTTATTGGTGTTTGAAATTTTGACTATGCACAGGTGTAACATATTTATTCATTCAGGTCCAATAGATTAACAGCAAACGCATTCAGAGCAGATGTCAAGGGTTGGAAACCAATGAGGTCTATGGCAAGGGTTCAACACCCAGCTACCTCATTTCTTTTTTTATTTTTTGTACTCTTTTGTTTTGTTTATTTCCTTTTAATTATTTCACTAATTAACCAATTAACCACTAAACTAATTAATCACTTCAAATTAATCTAAATACTTAGGATCTAATTAACCTATCTATTTTCACTTAATACTTTTTTTTTTAAAAAAAATAATAATCCTTAAAGAATAAAAAATGCATACTTCCTTTTAGATTCTAATTAATTTGGTAAAGTAGAATTTGGCTTTAAATTAGGTTTTAATTTAAAAATCAACAAAAAAAAGATTAATTTACACTCGATTTTCTTCTCTCACCTCAAAATCTCGTGTATGGCGCATGTTTGCTTTATTTTCCTATTTTCTTATTAAGATATTAGAATGTACATAGGTAAAATGTAAATATCATAGTGAAAATCTTTACTTTCCTGCACCTTTAAATTTCTGTATTTTAATTATTATACTGCCTAGATGTATGTTTAAATTAGGGTGTGTATGGCAAGCTTGAATTAAACGATAGCTCACTAAAAAATATAAGATAAATTATAATCGAATTTAACACACTTGCACTCACTCACCCCTAGGGTACGCCCCTCTTGGTTGCCTTCGATTAAAAGGTCGAGTCCCTCGAAATGTAAAGGTATCCATTAGCAAAGTCCCTCGATTACAAATCATTGCAAAGATCATAAGTCCCTCGACGACCCGCGATGTTGCCTCGGTAATATGATCTAGTCCCTCGAACGGTTGCCTACGAAACAATGATTGTCCCTTCGCATATAGCTAAAGGTACCTCTATTTGTTGCCTTCAAACGACCTCGATGACCCTACGATGACCCACACGTCCAATAAAACAAGGACTACCTACTTCTATATAGTATGGATAGTCCTGGGAACTTTAAAAATTACAGAAAAAGATCAATCAATTAGGGTAGTGCTCTTAAACTGCCTAGCTCAATAAAAACATCTTTTCAATATTCTTTCAAAAAAACTAAGGCTACGCATTTACGCTAAAGTCCTTATACTCCTTTTCAACTCAAAACAAACAAACATGGGCTAAGCAAGTTAAGAGCCCGTAGATAACTACGGATGAAAAGGGTGCTTACACCTTCCCTTTTCATAACTTACCCCCCGAGCCCGTTTTTTTTCAAAAAGGTCTTTTTCTGTACTTTTTACCTTTCCTAACATTGGACAAAATAAAAGTCGGTGGCGACTCATGCTCACCGCAACATTGTTGCATATATAAAACTAAAAGTCAGTTCACCGAGTTACACTCTTACTCAGTGGTTCTAAAGAACGTTAGTACAAGAGCTTATGATCGTGACTTTACAAGGAAGCTTTGGAGCCCTTCTAAAGTTTTGCGTTTATTGTCTCAAGCTCTAAAGATGCTGAAGACAATGTTCTGTTGAACGAGTTCTGAAGATCTGAAGACATTACTTCTAAAGACATAATGCTGAAGACTCTGAAGACAAGGGTCTTCTGAATAAGTTCTGAAAACTCAAAAGACTTAGGTTAATAAGACTCAAGCCTGATCCTTCTATAACATGCTTCAATCAACATACATCATAAGCCTCTAAATAAATATAAGATATAAATCAAGACTGACTTGCATGAGATGGTGAGTATAAAAGTACAAAGTACACTAGGACCACTACTTTAATAGGGTGACGTAAGAACAGTCCTTTTTGTACTTTTGTCTACCATTTCCACCATGACCGCCGGGGACAAAACAAATAGTTTTATGTTTCCTATTCTAACCTCCAACAAAATTCTTTTACAACTATAAAAGGAAGACTTGGAAGAATTTGAATGCAACGAATCAGTTCTACGAAAGTACGTTAAATCGCTGCACAAACTGTGATATTCTTTGTATAGTTTTGTATTCTTAGCAAAGAGTGTCATACCCCAAAATTTGCCCTCCTATATTCAGTCAAAGGTTCCTCAATCGCCCAAGACCATTCATAGCTCTATCAGATAAAGCACCTCCTAATTCAGGATATCCAGAGCTAGGGTTTTCACTTCATCAAAAGAATTTGAACCTCTAGGACCAATGGACCTAAGATGTGAATCTCAAACTTGTTTATGGGCTTTATGATGACTCTTAAAATAATTATTTTATTTTTATAATATTTATTTTTATTTATTTGAATTTTAATTCATATAAATATGAATAAATCATATAAAATCGGAATAATTTGTTTTAAATCTAAAATTTGATTTTTTACACCCATAACATGAATAAAATTTCTAAACCAATTTTCATATGTTGTGAGTGTTATTTATTGGGATTTCTATTCAATTAAATCTTAAATAAAAATTTTAAATACAAAAGAATGGTGCATGGCTTAAAGACTTGGATTGCTATCATATTGGAAGCCCATTAGTAACCCTAATGCAATCACATATATACTGATAACATATGCAAACCAGAGAGAGGGGGATAAGGATTATGGGGAGAAAAATGCGTTCAAGAATACTTCAACAAACCCAAGAAATTTTGGAATCGGATTGGGAGAGAGAGCTTGATTCAAGATGTTTCAAAGCTTCCAATACATTCCTGAGACTGTTTTGAAGCTATCGCAATCACCATCATCCATGACCGTGCCCGGAATTGCGTCCCACAGGCCACTGTGTTCTTGTTTCTTTTTTTTCCGATTACATCCTTCCACGCATTATAAATCGGTTTTGATTGTATATTCATGTTTAGATTGATGATAAAAGGCTTTCTGCATCGTTAATTGAATTTTGATCGCAGGTTGAAGGAGATACCATGGTTAGGTTTTCAGATTCATAAATTGGGGATATTAGGATAGCGGCGAAATTGACCGAAATCGATGGGTTTAGTGGGTTCGTGGGGGTGTTTATAATTGATCTGGGTTAACGTCTTGTGTTCATCACTCATGAATTGCAGGTTTAATGGAGGTAGTGCTATAGTTACGCAGAAGGACCGTGGCTAAAACCCTGTCTAAACCGTGGGCAAAAGTTTTCTCCCTGTGAGGAAGATGAAGTCTGGGAGCGGTTCATTTTTTAATTCAAAATGTCTCTGTTGCGTTTTATATCATATTACTATTGTGTCAATATTATATCACACGACCATCGCACCGCACATGGCAAGCAGGGGAGGAGAATGTCTCACGAAACCTGGGTTCGAATCCCACCCAGGATTTTATTTTCTAATCAAATTCTGCGTTGAGATCTAGTACGCGCGCGCACGTCAGGGCCTGCTATGCACCCTCGTTCTCCATCGCTGAATCCTCGCATGGGCAGATCTGAAGGTATGAAAGAAGAAGCACACCATAGACCTTTGCAAGGCTACCACACAGGATTTCTACCCAGGTTTCTCTATATTTATATATTTACTTAAATATTATTATTAGATTAAATTGTTGTTTTAATTAGGTTTAATTCAATTAATTAATTTAATTAGGATTAGAATTAGGATTAGGTATATATTGGGTTTTAGGAATTATATTCTCTCAATTATTCCGATTATTCAACTATTTGCCCGATTAATTAATCTAATTAAATTTAATTATAATAAAACCCTATATTAGGGTTTGCTCCATCCCATTTGCCCAAAGTATCAAAAATATTAGGATTTAAATTATTATTCGTTTCGACTAAATTTATTGGTCGCGATGATTAATAATCGATTAATTTAATTAATCAAATCCTATAAATTAAAATTCAAATAAATTTATTTTGCTAAATGGTTTTAACCATCTTATTGGTTATGATGATTAGCATATTTCCCCTTATCAATTCGTTATTATTTGTAATCGAAACTATCGGTTATGAGGGGTAACGATAAATTAATAATTAAAATACATCAATTTGCTAAAAGTGATAATCGAATCAATCGACTAGAATTGCCAGCAATCCTTTACTAATCTGTTAACTATGGCGATCGAATCTATTGATCGTTGCGGTTAATGGTGCCATATTAAACCAGGGTTGTACGCCCAAATCTAAAATACTCAAAATACACTAAACCACGATACTACGATGTTTCAACACTACGATGTGCGATGTTCACAACTACGATAAGGTAACTCAAAATACCTTCGAACATTCGCGTTTCCAAAAAAACTTAAAACATTCAAAACACTTCAAATCAAACTACGGATTTTCATCCTAATTCAAAACTGCGAATAGGCCACTCAAAAAGCCTTTAATCAATTTCAAACCACAAATTCAATCCTAAGGCGTACAACCCTGTGCCCGAACTACGTTGACTCTGATTCTCCCTAAGGAGATACGTAGGCACTTGGCAACAAGGCGAGTCCCCCTCCCTAAAGTCTCAATTTTCCCCCTATTCACTGCCTTAGCTATAAAACCTTAACTTTTAGCCATAAAACTTGACCCTTAGATTCAAAGCCAATAGGAAAGGGTTGAGGGTGCCTAACACCTTCCCTCGACCTGAATAATAGTATCTTACCCTGATCTCTATACTGCGTAGGGTTTCCTATTCGCCCTTCAGAATAGGTGGTGACTCTCTAAGCTATAAATTTTTAGGCAGGTTGCTACAAAGAGCTTTTGTTTATATCTTGCTATCAACATTTTTGTGTTGTTGTAGCTAAACATTATGCAATCTGCTTGTTAAAAGCATCTCTATGTACACTTATTTGTAATCAACAATTGTTGATAGGTTCCTTAAGAGACTAGGTGTAGTCAGGATTCTAAAGAAGACTTTTGGTTGCAGTCATTATGGTTTGACAATAAGGATCGACTGACTTGTTGGGGTTGTCAACAAGGTTGATCAAACTTATTATTGTTGTCTGCATCTTGACAATAGGGATCGACGGACTTGTTGAGGTTGTCAACAAGGTTGATCAAACTTATTATGGTTGGCCTAACAATATGGATCCGCGGACTTGTTAGGCTTGTCAACAAGGTTGAACGGACTTATTTTAGTTATCCATAATCAGTTGATTATAGTGGATTAAGTCTTTGTTATGGATAAGGAAAATCACCTTGAGGGATGGACTGAAGCAACTTAGTTAACATTGAACCAAGATAAAAATAATTGTGTTCATTTTTTTATTCACTTGTTAGCTTTTTGTTTGAAGTTGTGAAAAGATTATATTTGATGCAATCCAATTTAAACCCCCTTTCTTGTGTTTCTCGCAACTTCATGAATGTTATATAAATATGCTTCAGTTGCTCTTAGTAAATTATTAAAAAAAAAAAAATCGATATTTTTACCTTGAATTTATTTACTTTACCATGAGAAGCCTTCCATTTGAATTTAGAGTTATAAATAATATCACTCTGGTCTGTTGGATCTAAAGTCCAAAATCGATAATCTCTCACACCATAAAGATAATCAAAGAATGGTTAAAATTGATTATTGTTCCCTTGAGATTAGCGTTCTTTAAAAAAATAAGATTCAGTAAACGAGGAAGATGTAAGAAAAATGTGGAGTATATTTCGCCGACTCGCCGTTACGAAACTAAGGGTCATGCGAAGGTGGATGCAACACTTATAAAATCAATAAAAAAATATTCTAATAATGATAAAACATCATAGAACTACTTGTGATAATGGTGAAAATATGTTATGTAAAGATTTATGTCATGCTAGATTTATGTTAATTTCAATATGTTTATGTCGCGGAGGAAATTTGAGATTAAGCTATTGATTAACTTAACTCGCAAAGCAAAAGTCGCCACCGAACTTTATTATTTACAAGGGAAAGGGAAAATATCGATAAAACACAACAAATAATAGATCTAGATACGGGGGTTGGTTATGCAAGGTGAAGGTATTAGCACCCCTCACATTTGTAGTACTCCAAAAGAACCTTTTGAAAATCTGTGTTTTTTAGGCTAAAGGGTTAAAGTTTGCAAAAGATTGATGAGATAAGGAAATAATTATTTTTATTTTTGTATGCTTGGCAAGATGTCACATATTGTGTCTACATACCCATTCTGTGCAATAGAGAGGTCCGAACATTTGTAGTTGTGCTCAAAAAGAAAACACGAAACTTTGTTTTGTTTGATTTTAATGGAAAAGGCATTTCGCCGCTTTCGAGTGAAAGACACCAATTGTCATCCACAAGTATGAGGGAGTGTGTATTTTGGTCATCTTGATATGAAGAGTTTTACTTGGATTTAATCAATAAGCATGTCTCACTGTCACACCCCAAAATTTTCCCACTATGTTTCAAGATAGTTGGGCTCAGATAGTCTCCACAGGCTCATACAATCTCTGGCTGAAGGCATGATCACTTCTGTCCTAAGCAATTAACCCACAACTAGGGTTTTGCTTCTCTCCAAGTAAAATCAACTTCAGATGCCTCAAGTGGACTTCATAGCATATCATGTGATTCAAAGCATCCTCATACCAAGTTTCAGGCCTCGATTCATAAGATTGCTCAGACAATTGCTCAAATGATCAACAAACGATTAGTTTGACCTAAAAGGCAACTATGGTCAAAACACAGTCAACACTCCTGATTTTTGGGAAACATCAACATTTTTATGTTATATTCATCATTTGATCAAGATTTGATCATGATTCATCAGGAAAAAGGTCCAAAATCATCAGAAAAGGAAGTTACTAATTGGGGTTTTAAGGTAAAAGTCAACTAAACTTTGACTGATCATAACTCTCACATGGTTCATCAAAAATTGTCCAACCAAAGCCTATTCTCAAGGAAATTCAATTCTCTACAACTTTTATGTTGGGCCCAAAGTCAAGAAACTCACCAGTTGAAAGATACAAGCTAATACATTATAGGTCCTTTCGAAAGTCAACAAAAAAGACCTTTTTTCTCAAAGGATGGTAAATGAACATGGTAAACTCAATGAAGGTGAAACCAAAAGGATATTTTAGAAGACTCTTTGAGCTTTCTAAAGTGTGCAAGAACACCTTCATATGATAAATATTGAGTGAATTAGGGCTTGCACAAGTTGGGCGATTTTGAAAAAAAACGCAAAAGGGCAAAGTGAAGAATTTTAACTTTTTTTGAGTGATGGACTTATTATTTCAAGAAACTCACGTGGATTTGAGATCATCAAGGGCCCATGAACCATTTTATCATTATTTTATGGTTTTTATTTATTTTTATTTTGAATTTATTCATTAAAATCAAAATAAATCAAAATAAAATCATTATTTAATGGTAAAATATGATTTAATTCTTTGTAAAATCATACAATCAGATGGAGATCAATCTAATGGCCAAGAATAAGTGGAAAAAGTTATGGAAAATAGAATGGAGATTTAAAAAAGAAAGTTTTCATACACATTCAAAACCAAATATTTTCTCAATCAAAATCTCATGCTCTCTCTATAATTTCGTGACCTAATCCACCCTATATATATACTCCATGATGCAGCCCTTGAAAGAGGAGAAAAAAACCCTAGCCTTTGGTGTGCCTCCAAGTTCAAAAAAAATTCAACAAAAGCTTGAATTTTCGTGTCACGTAGGAAGCCAATATTCAGAGCCAAAGAATCATTTAAATCATCTCCCAAGGTAATATAGAAGAGGAATAAATCGTAATTGAAGCACCATGATGATTAGCATGATCACATCACATTCATAAGCTTTGTTCATGTTTTATTTTTTTCGTATTCTTGAATACCGTGATATTTAATATAATTTGATGTCACTAACATGTTCCTGGACTCATTTAGAACAGCTTTGACGTATTATGTGAGAGTTTTCGGATCGAAAACGTGAGACACCATTGTTAGGGCTTCACACCTTTTTCTTTCGAATCTCAATGTGTAGAGATTTTTGGCCGAAAATGATGGTTGATTCGAACTCATAAGGGCTTGTTTATGTAACCTGGACGCTTTTAAATATTGTTAGGCTCGTGTGTGTGTGTGTGTGTGTGTGTGTGTGTTCCATAATTGCAGATTTGAGCATGAAGGAGATGGGAAAATCCGCAGGTAATTTGGTGGGTAAAATCGCAATAAAATCCGCAGGGCTGGAGGAAGGAGATGATGACATGGGCCATTGACCCTTGACCGCACGCGTGTATGCCCTCCGTTGGCCAGTCAAACGAATCTTCTCTCTCCCTCTCGGTGATTGGTCCATTCGAGTGCTGAAGGGCCCACTTTGACTATTTGGTTGAATTACCTAATCAATGTCATATTTTCTTATTTAATAATTTTCGTTGATTATTCTTACACGTTATGCAGGCAGCGCAGGTGGTTGAGCGGTTTTGCTGGTAAACCCAAGAACGTGGGTTCAATACCCAGCCATGACAAAAAAAATTCCTTAGATTTTGCACTTGTTTTATTTGCTTCTACACATATAATTTTCCTTAATCTTTAAAAAAAAAACAAAAAATAAATACATAAACCATTAATCAATAATTCAACTATACTAAAAAAAAAAAACTTTTAACAAAATAGTTAGTAAATTAGGTTTTGATAATTTAAATTATGACTTTTTATTTTCTTTTTAATTTAATTAATAAGTTAGTAAATTAAGTTTTAATAATTTAAATTATAGCTTTTTATTTTCTTTATAACTTAATTAGGGTAATAGGCTTGGATTAATTGATAATTAATTTTAAATTTAGAATTTTAGCTTAACTTATTTTAATTCGCTAATTAAACCATCAAATCTCGACTTTCTTCCGATTTTCTCTTCCAATCTCAAATCCCTTGTATGACGCGTGTTTGTTTAATTTATCGATTTTATTTTGTTATTAGAATGTATATAGGTCAAATGTAAAATTATAGTGGACCTTTTTACGTCTCTGCACCTTTAAATTCCTGTATTTTTAATTCTGCTTAGATGTATGATAATTAGGGCGTGTATGGCAAGATAATTTAATCAAACGCTAGCTAACCTAAATACAAAATTATAATCGAATACAACACACTTTGCACGCACTCACCTTTAGGGTACGCCCCTCCTGGTTGCCTTTAAAAATAAGGTCGTGACCCTCGAAATGTAGAGGTACCCATTAGCAAAGGTCCCTCGATATAAAATCGTCACTAAGTCCCTCGATGACCCTCGATTGTTGCCTACGAAAAAGTGACGATCGTCCCTCCGTGTATTGCTAAAGGTACCTCTACTTGTTGCCTTCAAACGACCTCGATGACCCTTCGATGACCCGCACGTCCAATATAAACAAGGACTACCTACTTCTATATAGTATGGATAGTCCTAGGAACTTTAAAAAGCATAGAAAAATACCAACTATTTAGGGTAGTGCTCTTAATCTGCCTAGCTCAATTAAAAAAAAAGATCTTTTCAATACTCTTTCAAAAACTAAGGCTACGCATTTACCCTAAAGTCCTTATGCCCCTTTTTAACTCAAAACAAACAAACATTGAGCTAAGTAAATTAAGAGCCCATAGACAACTACGGATGAAAAGGGTGCTTACATCTTCCCTTTTCATAACTTACCCCCCGAGCCCGTTTTCTTTTTTAAAAGGTCTTTTTCTGTACTTTTTACCTTTCCTAACATTGGACAAAATAAAAGTCGGTGGCGACTCATGCTTAACCGCGACATTTAAAGTCAGTTCACCGAGTTACAGAACTGGCGACTCTGCTGGGGAGTCTTTAAGAGGGGTTTACCTTAGGGCTTAGATCACCTATTTGTTTGTTTTGATTGCTTTACTTTTCAAGGTTACTTTGGGTATTGAACAGAAGATGAGTCCTACACCCGGACTCGAGTGCACCTTAAGATAGGAGCGGCATAGTCATGGAGACCTCCCTTTTGCATGCTTGGGATTGGTCAATATGAAGTTCGCGCTTGAGTTAGGCCTCCACTGGTTATTGTGTACCTCTTTTGCATGAGAGAGGTTTACGCATGTATCTTTGGGTGCGTCGGAGCTCAAGGACCTTTAGTCACCCTTAATCCATCTTAACTTTTAGGAACGTAGTGGGAGGGCTATTCTTGGTGCATGCCAAGTTATGGTCGCGACCCGATACTACAGCTCATATAGGTTTCTTCCTAGAGTATCATTGCGTGGTATGCATGTACCATGTTCGAGGGTGCTTTAGAAGGGGCTGACAATTCTGAGTAACTGGTAGAACCCGTTGCTGAAATCTCTTTATCCATAGAAGTACCTTTGGGGAAGGGTAGTCACCTGGTCATACTTCATACAAGCCTTTAAACTTAAGGACTCTTGTGTGACTTGTTTGTTATCTAACCCTTTGATTTCCTTGCAGGTTTTTTAGGACTCCTTTGTCCTTACTATATGACGCTTTGCCTGATGCATTGCATCCGCATAACATCATGACATCATGACATCATAAAATTGCATGTTTACTAACTCTTTCAAGGATCTTAGGGATTTAGGGCGCACAATTTCAGGTGCTCTTATCAAGAACTCAATTCCTATCTAGGGGCAAGAGGATTTATTTTCCTCTGGCCACACGTCTTCCAATTCAAAGACACAGTACCTATCAAGGGGCAAGAGAACTTATTTTCCACTAGCCATACGCCTTCAAATTCAGAGGTATCCCGAATCAGAGGCTATGACCCACTAGACATGGTGAGCTTGATTCTCATTGAAGGACATCCAAAATGAAATTTTTTCAGACGAAGATGCAACTACATTTAAATATTGCTAACTAAATTCCTAAAGATCCTTGAAAACATTGCATATGCATTCATAATATTGCATCACAGGTTTCCGTCACTGGTTTCTCACCTCCTCGTTGTTTAGTTCAGCATCATGAATCTTGAACAATCAGTCAAAGACCTTCAAGCTCAGAATGCCCAGTTCCAAGATCTGATCCTGAACTTGTCCAAGGGGCAAAATGAATTGAAAGCGCTCCTGACCAAGAAGAAGACAGGCAAGAAGACTCTGAGGAAAAAGCTTAGACCGACATTGCAACTCAGGGAAGCCGAAGACTCTGGAGACAGTGACGAAGATGAGCAAGATGATGATGCTAGTATCAAAACTGAGGCAAAAAGTAACCATTATTCTGCCAAGCCCTCTAAAGAAAAAGAGGACTATCACCATGAGGATGAACATCCTGATGACAAATACAAGTTGCTGGAGGAACGTATGAAAGCCATGGAAATTCAGAAGGTACCTGGACTAGACTTTGAAGAACTAGGACTCATCTCAGGGGTTGTCATTCCTCCGAAATTCAAGACTCCGAACTTTGCTAAATACGATGGAGTTTCCTGTCCCAAGCTGCATTTGAAATCATATGTGAGGAAGATTCAACCTCATGCTGCAGATAAGAAGCTGTGGATCCACTTTTTCCAAGAGAGCTTATTTGGAAATCAACTTGAGTGGTACTATCAACTGGAGGGTACCAACATTCGTACTTGGGAGGACTTGGTTGTTGCTTTCTACACGCAATACCAATACAATGTTGATCTTGCACCGACTCGCATGCAATTACAAAGCATGTCCATGGGACCTAATGAAAGCTTCAAAGAATATGCTCAGAAGTGGAGAGACCTGGCTGGCAGAGTTCAACCTCCTTTGGCGGATAGAGAGTTGGTTGATACATTCATGAACACGCTAACTGGTCCCTTCTATAGTCACTTACTTGGGAGCTCATCTTCTGGATTTACAGATTTAATCTTAATTGGGGAACGCGTTGAAAGTGGTATCCGAAGCGGAAAGATTCAAGTAGCTACAACTTCCAAGAAGCCATATAATGGGAAGAATGAATCCAACACCGTTGGAGCAGTCCTGGTCTTGGGTCAAGCGCCAACACAATAATCAGCGCAAGCAGAACGCACCCAAAAGACAATTCACCAAGATCAACATGACTTTGGCCGAAGTGTTACCACGGTTGCTGAAGGAAGGGCTGATTGCATTGAAGGATCCTCCTCTGAAGCCTAATACTTCATCTCATCAATATAATCCCAATGCAAGATGTGCTTATCACTCAGACAACATTGGACATGACATAAATGATTGTTGGCCGTTGAAGAACAAAATCCAAGACATGATCGATGCTGGTGAAATTGAGTTTGATCCTCCTAAGACTCGTGTG
This sequence comes from Vicia villosa, assembly GCF_029867415.1. Lineage (NCBI taxonomy): Eukaryota > Viridiplantae > Streptophyta > Magnoliopsida > Fabales > Fabaceae > Vicia > Vicia villosa. Next base: position 327,337 of record NW_026705340.1, read on the forward strand.
CCCATTCATGACAAGACTGCTTAACCTCTATAAGGAGGACTTTTAGATCATCAGTTTTTACTCGCATTCGCAATTTCTATTCAGTTTGTTTAAACATTTGAATTATGCTAGACATTATTTATCTTAAATAATCATCATCAATGCATTACTTATGTTTGTCTTGAATTATTTCTCCTCTTATTAATACAATAAAACTTCGTTTTACCTTGTTTCCCTTTATGATATTCAACTCTCGTTAAAACTGTGAGCCTTTCGAGGGAGGATGACGAAAACGATACCGCAACCTCACACAGTATGCTTTTGAACGGACTATGCTGACGATGTACAGGCATTGTTTCAATTCATAAGTAGTGGAGATATAAGGATGATAATCCCTCGTCAACCCCTTTGAGCCTAAGAAGTGGAAGCTTTCTTTCTCGTACAGATTAAAACCTTGATCATAACCTGGGGCAGGGTAGTTACTCAGTTAACTCAATTATACTAACTGTTGTTTACACAAATAATGATGGGTTCCCGCAACCATTAAGTCAGGCAGTCAACATCTATCAAAAGAAAAAGCTGTTAAGTTAAAACCTATGAAGGAGACTTATCAAAATCGAAACATCCCGCTGACTGTAATCTCAAAATAAACAGTTCAGGCAAAAGTTAAGGATAACAAAGTCAAAAAAGAGGTCACTAAAAATCCTCGACAAAAGAAAAAGAATTACAAAAAGAAAATAATGATGTCTGCCTTGCGAATAAACTTATGGGTTTTTGAACCATCATCAATGTCAATGTTACAATTCCAAAGTCTTTTGGAGCACGAATGCACAGTTAGCTGAGCATAGGGCTGGAGAACATCACGAAGATTGGGATGGGTACAAATATACTTTGAGCCATTATCCTTTGTTTCTTAAACCCGTGAACCAAGCCACGTTACAACCCTTGAAAGTCCTAACTGAAGCATGGTTAGCTCGAAAGCATACCGTTACCAAAAAGGTATCCTGACTCCTTAAGATTTACCATAAGATCCAGAGTTGATATCATGTTTTTACAAATATCGCTTTCCTATATCTTTTGTTTTACTAAAAATGTTTTAAAACTTCAAGACAGATGTATGCATTGCATTTTTATGAGTGGCATTATAAAACAATTCTGCTACATAATTTCAAATCTTTAACATCAGAAAGAATCTGCGGGGGGGTATGACTAATGACTAAAAGTTCTCCCAATAAGATTAAATTATAGAGATGTCTCATACGCCTGACTCAGTCATCTAAACGACTTGTATATACAAGAGGCACGACATATTATTACCCCATCTACCAAGGGCAATCTGATCACAATTCATAGAATCTCTCAAAGACGCCAAACTATCGGAAAGTCTAGGCCATCACTGGGGGCATGTTGCGTTAGTCACAAATCTCAGCAAGAGCTTTCAGCTACCAGCATCAGATGGTGTCAGCATCTATCTCACCTTCGAAGTTCTAATTCTAATCTCAAGCATCAAAAATACAAGGTTACTGAATCCAGGGGCAGCTAGACTCCCAGGTTAAAAAATGTTTTCCAACAACAAGTACTTGAAGACAAGGGGAAACAAAAACATCTCTGGGAATCTTCTCCACAAAGTTATTTTCACAATATATCCCCACAAAGTAATCCTCAAAAAATCATCGTCAAATAAACTCTTCCCAACAGAGGCTCGGTTCCCCGATAGAGCTTACGTCTCCAATACCGCCGGTTCCCCGACACAATCTTCTTCTCCAATAGGGCGTGTTCAAACTCACCATTCCCATTAGAAGTTGACACTTACAGTCAAGCTCGATCAGATTCTACATCAGAATATTATTCTTCTCTCTTGTCCCTAGGATATATCAGGATCAGATCATTCAAGCTACTCGCATCCCCAAGCAAAGATTAAAAATCCCCAGCTGGATATCCTCGAACGGAAGACAGGAATTCATAATCACCCTGTCAATATCTCCCGTAGTATACAGAGATTTACTTTCTCAAACTCGCGGTTTCTACACGGAGATACCAATATGCTTCAACTATATAGTCCATCTCTGCATCATTCATAATATATACATAACGTGCATCATCCTCGTTTATTTCGAGAACCTCATTCACATTACACATGCATCATGACATTGCATAAAAACTAATCTCACCTTTCAGGTCGACCAATCGGTCATGCAACTATCGTCAACAAAATTAAATACAGTCTAAAGTATGGCTCTTTCAGATATGGTCTAATGAATGACTCGTTCTGACATCCTTCATCAGATATGGTCTAATATACGACTCGTTCTGACATCCTTCATCAGATATGGTCTAATGTTTGGCTCGTTCTGATGTTCTCCTTCAGATATGGTTTAATGAATAACTCGTTCTGATGTCCTACTTCCGGATATAGTCTAATGTACGACTCGTTCTGGTATTCCTCTATAGATATGGTTTAATGAATAACTCGTTCTGATTCCCTACTTCTAGATATGGTCTAATGTACGACTCGTTCTGGTATCCTTCAGATATGGTTTAATGAATAATTGTTCTGATTTCCTACTTCTAGATATGGTCTAATGTACGACTCATTCTGGTATCCTTCAAATATGGTTTAATGAATAACTTGTTCTGATTTCCTACTTCTAGATATGGTCTAATGTACGACTCGTTCTGGCATCCTTCATCAGATATGGTCTAATGTATGTCTCGTCCTGATGTTCTCCTTCATATATGGTTTAATGAATAAACTCGTTCTGATGTCCTACTTCCAGATATGGTCTAATGTACGACTCGTTCTGGTATTCCTATTCAGATATGGTCTAGTGAATGACTCGTTCTGGCACTCTCTACCGGATATAGTCTATTGAATGGCTCGTCCCGATATTCTCCTTCAGATAGAGTCTAATGAATGACTCACTCTCTCAAATGAAGTATATTATATGGTTCACTCTTCAAAGGAAGTCTAATGTACGACTCACTCTTTCGGACGTAGTCTAATGCACGGCTCTTTCCGACAGTTCCTTCAGGTTCCAACAAACACTTATCAATGCTTCAAGCTCGGATATAGTCTAATGTACAACTCATTCTGACTTTCATATTATTAATAGCTGGATGGCATCTTTAAGCCCATCTCTGAAAAGTCCCTATATCATCAAGGGCAAATTTCTCGGTATTCTAGTGTTCAATCTCCTTCAACCTTCAGATTCCGACTGGCACCCGAGCCAATCTACATCCTCAGGTTTAAGAAAATTGAACAGGGGCAGCTGTCATACCCCAAAATTTTCCCACTATGTTTCAAGATAGTTGGGCTCAGATAGTCTCCACAGGCTCATACAATCTCTGGCTGAAGGCATGATCACTTCTCTCCTAAGCAATTAACCCACAACTAGGGTTTTGCTTCTCTCCGAGTAAAATCAACTTCTGATGCCTCAAGTGGACTTCATAGCATATCATGTGATTCAAAGCATCCTCATACCAAGTTTCAGGCCTCGATTCATAAGATTGCTCAGACAATTGCTCAAATGATCAACAAACGATTAGTTTGACCTAAAAGTCAACTATGGTCAAAACACAGTCAACACTCCTGATTTTTGGGCAACATCAACATTTTTATGTTATATTCATCATTTGATCAAGATTTGATCATGATTCATCAGGAAAAAGGTCCAAAATAATCAGAAAAGGAAGTTACTAATTGGGGTTTTAAGGTAAAAGTCAACTAAACTTTGACTGATCATTACTCTCACATGGTTCATCAAAAATTGTCCAACCAAAGCCTATTCTCAAGGAAATTCAATTCTATACAACTTTTATGTTGGGCCCAAAGTCAAGAAACGCACCAGTTGAAAGATACAAGCTAATACATTATAAGTCCTTTCGAAAGTCAACAAAAAAGACCTTTTTTCTCAAAGGATGGTAAATGAACATGGTAAACTCAATGAAGGTGAAACCAAAAGGATCTTTTATAACACTCTTTGAGCTTTCTAAAATGTGCAAGAACACCTTCATATGATAAATATTGAGTGAATTAGGGCTTGCACAAGTTGGGCGATTTTGAAAAAAAACGCAAAAGGGCAAAGTGAAGAATTTTAACTTTTTTTGAGTGATGGACTTATTATTTCAAGAAACTCACGTGGATTTGAGATCATCAAGGGCCCATGAACCATTTTATCATTATTTTATGGTTTTTATTTATTTTTATTTTGAATTTATTCATTAAAATCAAAATAAATCAAAATAAAATCATTATTTAATTGTAAAATATGATTTAATTCTTTGTAAAATCATACAATCAGATGGAGATCAATCTAATGGCCAAGAATAAGTGGAAAAAGTTATGGAAAATAGAATGGAGATTGAAAAAAGAAAGTTTTCATACACATTCAAAACCAAATATTTTCTCAATCAAAATCTCATGCTCTCTCTATAATTTTGTGACCTAATCCACCCTATATATATACTCCATGATGCAGCCCTTGAAAGAGGAGAAAAAAACCCAAGCCTTTGGTGTGCCTCCAAGTTCAAAAAAAATTCAACAAAAGCTTGAATTTTCGTGTCACGTAGGAAGCCAATATTCAGAGCCAAAGAATCATTTAAATCATCTCCCAAGGTAATATAGAAGAGGAATAAATCGTAATTGAAGCACCATGATGATTAGCATGATCACATCACATTCATAAGCTTTGTTCATGTTTTATTTTTTCGTATTCTTGCATACCGTGATATTTAATATAATTTGATGTCACTAACATGTTCCTGGACTCATTTAGAACAGCTTTGACGTATTATGTGAGAGTTTTCGGATCGAAAACGTGAGACACCATTGTTAGGGCTTCACACCTTTTTCTTTCGAATCTCAATGTGTAGAGATTTTTGGCCGAAAATAATGGTTGATTCGAACTCATAAGGGCTTGTTTATGTAACCTGGACGCTTTTAAATATTGTTAGGCTCGTGTGTGTGTGTGTGTGTGTGTTCCATAATTGCAGATTTGAGCATGAAGGAGATGGGAAAATCCGCAGGTAATTTGGTGGGTAAAATCGCAATAAAATCCGCAGGGCTGGAGGAAGGAGATGATGACATGGGCCATTGACCCTTGACCGCACGCGTGTATGCCCTCCGTTGGCCAGTCAAACGAATCTTCTCTCTCCCTCGCGCTGATTGGTCCATTCGAGTGCTGAAGGGCCCACTTTGACTATTTGGTTGAATTACCTAATCAATGTCATATTTTCTTATTTAATAATTTTCGTTGATTATTCTTACACGTTATGCAGGCAGCGCAGGTGGTTGAGCGGTTTTGCTGGTAAACCCAAGAACGTGGGTTCAATACCCAGCAATGACAAAAAAATTTCCTTAGATTTTGCACTTGTTTTATTTGCTTCTACACATATAATTTTCCTTAATCTTTAAAAAAAAAAACAAAAATAAATACATAAACCATTAATCAATAATTCAACTATACTAAAAAAAAAAAACTTTTAACAAAATAGTTAGTAAATTAGGTTTTGATAATTTAAATTATGACTTTTTATTTTCTTTTTAATTTAATTAATAAGTTAGTAAATTAAGTTTTAATAATTTAAATTATAGCTTTTTATTTTCTTTATAACTTAATTAGGGTAATAGGCTTGGATTAATTGGTAATTAATTTTAAATTTAGAATTTTATCTTAACTTATTTTAATTTGCTAATTAAACCATCAAATCTCGACTTTCTTCCGATTTTCTCTTCCCATCTTAAATCCCTTGTATGACGCGTGTTTGTTTAATTTATCGATTTTATTTTGTTATTAGAATGTATATAGGTCAAATATAAAATTATAGTGGACCTTTTTACGTCTCTGCACCTTTAAATTCCTGTATTTTTAATTCTGCTTAGATGTATGATAATTAGGGCGTGTATGGCAAGATAATTTAATCAAACGCTAGCTAACCTAAATACAAAATTATAATCGAATACAACACACTTTGCACGCACTCACCCTTAGGGTACGCCCCTCCTGGTTGCCTTTAAAAATAAGGTCGTGACCCTCGAAATGTAGAGGTACCCATTAGCAAAGGTCCCTCGATATAAAATCGTCACTAAGTCCCTCGATGACCCTCGATTGTTGCCTATGAAAAAGTGACGATCGTCCCTCCGAGTATTGCTAAAGGTACCTCTACTTGTTGCCTTCAAACGACCTCGATGACCCTTCGATGACCCGCACGTCCAATATAAACAAGGACTACCTACTTCTATATAGTATGGATAGTCCTAGGAACTTTAAAAAGCATAGAAAAAGACCAACTATTTAGGGTAGTGCTCTTAATCTGCCTAGCTCAATTAAAAAAAAGATCTTTTCAATACTCTTTCAAAAACTAAGGCTACGCATTTACGCTAAAGTCCTTATGCCCCTTTTTAACTCAAAACAAACAAACATTGAGCTAAGTAAATTAAGAGCCCGTAGACAACTATGGATGAAAAGGGTGCTTACATCTTCCCTTTTCATAACTTACCCCCCGAGCCCGTTTTCTTTTTTAAAAGGTCTTTTTCTGTACTTTTTACCTTTCCTAACATTGGACAAAATAAAAGTCGGTGGCGACTCATGCTTAACCACGACATTTAAAGTCAGTTCACCGAGTTACACTCACACTCAAGTGAAAAATATCAACAGCTGCAATCACAACTTAGGGTCTTAGGTTTGCATCATTGCAAGAATTGGACTAATGTTCTTCCTTTTTGAAAAAAATTAAAAGAAAAAGTGCACAACGACACAAAGAGAAAGTTTGATGATGGTTGTCTTTTTTATGTTTTTTTTAAATGTTTGAATATGCTTAAGTTCTTTAGAATTTATTAAGAAAAAAGTTTGAAGATCACTTAACTTTGTCAAGTTTTATTATGAAAGATTTTAAGTTTGAAAACAACAAGGTTTTGAAAAAGAGAGAAGTTTTGAAAATTGAAGAAGTGGGAGGAGATGAAGGGACTGTCCTAAAGCATAGAGTAAATAACATGAAATAAAAGGTCTCATTGTCAGGTAGCCCAAGAGAAAGTCTTTGTGTGTACAAGTGAACTAACCACAAGATGGAGTAAGCATTTGACATCAATGACCATAAGCATTCATTTCACTTTGGACTTTAACAATAAGAAAGCAAAGCAGTATGACCAGATGAATCCCAAAGCCTCATATGAAAGCCAAACATCAAATGTAATACAAGACCACAAGTGTATTAGATGAACATTAAGATCATAGAGCACCGAATTAAGTTGCAAGCTCAAAGGTTCAACTATGTATAAAGATATGGGCAAAGTTCTCATATGAATATCCAAGGTCTAGATGAACCAAAGGATCAGATGAATCTCCAAGCAAAGAGAAAACATTGTAAGTCTAAGTCCAAAGTCCAAAATCCAAAATCCATAACCATGGGATAGTAATGTCAAGTCCATACAAAATTATTAAGAATTTTTAGGATTCTCTCAAATTTAAGTGTTTTTGGATCTTTTGAATAAAAGAAGAAATAGAAGCCCAATGGGCAAAGAGAAAGAGGCATAAAAGTAAAGAGCTTGAAATATAAATGACATGAATGTAAATGGCATAAAGTAAATGACATTAAAATAAAGTGCATAATAATCAAGTTAGCATAATAAATGGTTAATGTTATTGATCAATCAACCGAATCGAGATAATTTCACGTTATGTTAACAATCGTAAGTGTACCTATATGAGGTCGGTCAATAGCAAATTTATGTACCATACTTGTTAAAGAAATGATAGAAATCATTCTCCTAAAACCATCACCACAAGTCAAAACAAAATCATGAAGATGGGAAGAATAGAACTGATAATTGATCAAACACAAAGGCAAAGGGATTGAATCATTACTTTAAACAACACTCTTCATGATACTTGGGACACCTTTATCATCAAACCAAAGTACTGAAAATGTTCAGATGATCATTTAAAAGTATATTTGAAATTAAGAAAGTTCACCAAGTCTCAATCTAAGATAAATCAAACAATATGAAACTTCAGTCAACCTAATTGATCAAGCCAACCAAAAAGTCAGAGCTAAAGTCAAACAAAACAAACAAAATCAAATTAAAATATTTTTAAATGGATTATAAGGGAATTCAAAGAGAACATTCAAAATAAATATCAAATAAGCAAATAAATGATCAAGAAAATTATGGAAGTTCAAGAAAATCATGTGAAACAAGATATCAAAAGGTAGATCTCAAAATATTTGAAAATAAAATTGATAAAATATTTGTTGAGAGTGGGATTTGAACCCACGCCCTTTCGGACCAGAACCTTAATCTGGCGCCTTAGACCAACTCGGCCATCTCAACTTGTCATGAAAATAGTTCTTATTTAAGCATATTATATTCAGTACTAACAAAACATTATGCCGCAATATTAGACATTGTTGATTGGTCGACTTGTATTTTTATATTTTTTTAAATTATAATGAAATTTTTTTAAAAATTTTGTTTTCAAAATAAAAAGTATTAATATTTTAGGTCAATAGATATTTTGGTGTATGAGTTGGTAGGATGAAAGCATACATGTGTCAACTTGACCGAAGGTTTTTCATTTGCGGGACTCATAAGTAAAAGTTTTTCTTTGAAACATACAACTGTAAAAATCGTTTCAAATAAAGTGGTCAAACATGATAAAACATGTTTTGACAATTAACATGCTTTTATACTATTTTTATTTGACACATTTGACTTCTTAGTACTAAAAAAAGTTGATATTTTATCGATAGTTTAAATACTCATGCATAACAATAGTATATCTTAGAGCAATAAATATAATTGTTAAGATTTATTTTTAAGATGTTTGATTTTATTATCTAAAAAGATAATGACATAACTATTTGTTTGCTTACTTCCATTTTTATATAATATTTACATGTTAAATGAAATATCACCTTAATTTAATTGATTGAAAAAATATAGTATAAATAATATACTATTCCCAAACTATTCCTACCTATGCAGAAAAAGAATAAACATACCGGCAAGAAGTCAAAGAAAGATTACTAATGTACGTGATAAAACCTGCGATACTAATGTACGTGATAAAACCAGCAAGAAGCCTTTATGGCTCTGTTTGGTAAAAATAGCGGTTGACTGATAAGCTAGCTGATAGCTGATAGCTTATGGCTGATGGCTGATGACTAATAGCTTATAGCTTATAGCTGATGACTGATGACTTATAGCTGATAAGCTGATTGAAGTGTTTGGTAAAATTAGCGGTTCAATTAGCTAATTAATTAAAATGACATAAAAGACATTTAATATATAATTATTTTATTTTAAATTAAAATAAATTATAGAGGGTAAAAGTGGATTTTAATTAAAATAATTAGGGTAAAAATGGAAGAAAAAATGATAAGCTATAAGCTAAAACGCTATTTAAAATAGCGTCTGAAAAATAAGCTATAAGCTAGTAAAATAAGCTATAAGCTCGTAATGAAAAGACGGTTACCAAACAGGTCTTTTATTGTTATATGAGCTTATAAGCTATAAGCTATAAGACATAAGCTCAAAAAGTAGCATGCCAAACAGAGCCTATGGCATTTTTAAATAATAGTTTCCTATCTAAAAATAATTGTTACTTTTATCTTAAATTTTTTATGTTAAAAAGTTCATATTTAATTTATTTAATATCAAAATATTTAAAATTTTAGTTTTTTTAATGATGTTCAAAATATATTTGTGAAAAATCATTAAGTTGGTCCTTTATTTTACAAACATTGCTATTTAGTTCTTAAATTTACTTGTTCTAATCAATTTAGTCTATTATTTTAATTTGTAACTTTTTTTTTTGTGTGTTTTAAAACCGATTTAGTCCGATCAGTTGTCAGTTTTAAAATCAAGTAGTTTCAGCCTCATCCTAATTGAAATTGCGGGATATCAAACAAATATCAAGTAGTTTCCCTACTAAGTCTAGTATCAATCATCACTGAACCAACTAACGATTGAGTGTCTTTCATAGATTTTATTATTTTCTTTAATTTGAAGTGTTTGATCTTTTTAACAAATATCACACATGTGAATATTGAAAGTCTATAGAATCTAACGATCAACCTCAACACCTAATATTTTTATATTTCTTCATCATCATCTTCTTACACACTTATCTCAAGTCCGTAAAATTTTAAATTTGATCTAAATGTTTTTAATCTATTATCTATCCAATAATTAAATCCATAAAATTTCAAGGGACAAATTTAACTAAATTTATCATTAATTTTAAACACTAACAAAGTCATTCTTGCAATTCGATGTAAAATGCCTCTCTTATTTTGTCATGAGATTCAAGCATCCATTGAAGTTTTTATTTTATCATGCTTGGCAGGTCCTTCGATTCTTCTATGGCTCCTACCATATGATCAAATTTTGGAAGCAATGACCTCAAGATCTTTTCAACTATTAATCTTGATGCTAACACTTCTCCACCATCTTGATTTGATTCATAAGTTTTCTTACCCTAGTAAAGAAAGAAGCCACACTTTCACTTTCTTCCATCTAAAGCAACTCATACGTTCTTTTGTGAGTTTGTAACCTCACATCTTTCACCTTCTCAGCTCCTCCAAAATATTTCTCCCAAATGTCTCATGCTTCCTTCAATGAGTCTACATCTCCAAGATTCTCAATGTTGTATGGATCTCACATTGATGGATTATAAAGAGAGTTTTATAATATTTCTTCTTCAAATCTTTATGTGCAACCTTTTGTTCATCCGTTGCATTTTTGCTAATTGGTGTTACTTCATTCTTCACAAGATCCCAACATCTTGATAGTAGAAGACAAAAATCATTTTCTTACATCAATTATCATAATTTATGTCGTTCAACATGGGAGAATTTGCTGGAAAATGCCCGTTTGGATGAGAAGTCATTTCATTATGCTTCCCAAGAATCGCGTACATTGTTATAGATACCACATGTTAGAACCGATTTTGATGGAACGAGATTCAATCACTTTCTCAACTGATTCAAGATTCTTGTTCTTCATACTAGTGATTCAACCATACCTTGGTTGCAAGACGATTCCCTTGCACAATGATTTTGAAAAGAAAATCTTTGAAAGAAAAAAAGGGTACGAGAAGAGAGAAAATCAGGTTTAGGGAGAAGAGAAGAAGAATATGTTTATTTATTCTACTAAATACAAAGTTTCTCTCTGTTTGAGTTCACAACTGTGAATTCTCTCTATATTCAAACAATAGGTGCCCTCCTATTTATAATAAGATTTCTTTGCACATTAAAAAATCTCAAAATAACTAATAGACTAATTTTGACATGCTATATTTGACTCTGTGTCGAATAAATACAACTTAGACTAACACTTGCTGGATTCAACTCTCTATCGAATACATGCATATTCATCTTCTAAGAACTAAATTCAACTTTATCAACTATATACAGCTTCAACTCTGTCAAAATTACAACCATGCTTGACATAAATAATTACACATTTATAGAACTAAGTTTGTATATTCCATTTGAATTTGTTCTTTACAAGGTTCTAAGTTTATTCAATTTATGGGTTTTTGGTCGTAGAATTTTACAAAAAGTTTAACCAGATTATTTAGGTGGGTTTGAAATTGTTACTAGTTAAGATTTCTTGATTATGGTTGTTGGTCTAGTAATTGCTTCAAGAGGTAGGTGACGATGTTTTATTGTATTTTTTGGTTGATTGAGATGTCAAATAATAATAATAATAATAATAATAATAATAATAATAATAATAATAATAATGTCTTTAGAATATATCCTTTCTTAAGCCACTTTCGTTTTTTTGATAGTTGTTATTTTTGGACATTTAAAACTCTTTATTGTTGATTGAAGCTATTGCTTTTTGACTACGAATATTATCAAGCTCCAATTTTTTAAATCTGGTGCTTCTGTAAATAGTTTCTTGACTAAATAATACATTGTTGTGTTTTAAATGCATGATTAATTTAATTAGATTTGTCCCTTAGACTATGTTTGGATTGATGAAGCATAACGCAGCGGAGCATAATGAAACATAACGGAGCAGAATGGAGTGCAGTAGAATGGAATATAAATCCTATTCCATTGTTTGTTTATTTTATTAAAAATGTCTCGTTCTATCACATACACTCCAAAATGGATAGAACAAAAAATGAGAAATTAGACGAAATGGATTCCATCATGTTCCATTTCATTTCATCCATTATTTGCAAATCCAAACAATGGAATCTCATTAATAACCACTCCGTTTTATTACATTCCATCTCATTCCACCAATCCAAACATACCTTTAAAATTGATTGGATTTAATTATTTTTAAAAGTTTGAAATGATTGTTTATGAAAGTAAAAATTAAGATGGAGAATGATAAGAAGGAAGAAGATGAAGAAATATCAAAATATTAGGTGTTGATGGTTTATCGTTAGATTATATATACTTTCAATATCAAACTATGTGATATTTGTTAAAAAGATTGAATGATTTAAATTAAAGGAAATAATAAAGTCTACAATGGACACTCAACAATATTGATCCACCTTAGATACTTAAAATCAGACGAATTACATATAGTATACTAAATAGTAACACTTGTTAAATAAAGGACAAACATGAAACTAATAATTAAGTTAAGGTACCAGCCGTGTAACTCAGCCTTAAAAAATATGAATAAACTTAGCATAAGACAATTTTGTAAGTATTCTAGAACAGCCAAACAACCGAATAAGACCGACCCAAAGGAAGGCCCAATCCAGTGCACCCGATGTTCAAATCGACGAATATGTGTGCCCTTGTTAAGGAGCCACACATAGATTCAGGCACCATGCTGATTTCAACCATTAGAATTCCTCCAATGGTCCTCATTACTAGGTGTTGTATTCACTAGGGCGGTTCTAACCATCATTCATATATAAGTGTGGTTTCGCATCACATCAAGTTACGATTCATTGCATATTTGCAAGTTTGTCCTCTTTACCTTTACTAACTTGGGCGTTGGAGTGCTAAACTTGTAAGTACATCATATATATATATATATATATATATATATATATATATATATATATATATATATATATATATATATATATATATATATATATATCCACTAGATACTTTCACCACTGTGCTAGAGGCCTTCCATAGTAAACTTCACCAACTCATCATAAATTTAATGTTCCACATTGAAATAGTGGCACTGTTTGTGAGAAACATATATTGATTATCACAAAATTCCACTTTGGACTTCTTAGATTTCTTCAATTGTATCGCCACAACCATTATTATTAAAATATTCAATCACTAATAACTTTTATAATTGTTAGCAATGGTAACTTCCTAAGCGAAATGATCAGTCGCTTATTGCAACGCTGCCTCAACACTTGAAACCATTGCATTGGCCCTCGCCATCGCACGGGAAGAGCCATATCTCCCATAGAGAGTGCAAGCTCTAGTTGTTATAACCCTTACAACAACTTTGCCTTGTCAATAGCAATCCCAAGACAGAATGTCAAAATGATTTCTGCCTCCACCCCAGTTATAGTCGTCAAAGTCAAAGATGTCAATAGAACCTCCAATTGCTAGAGACCACATTTGAAATACAAGTCGATAAAAATCTCGTTGAGATCATCTATAACTTAATTACAACTCATTTATATATACTTCAACGCAATTATCACATAACTGTTACAATCACTCATTTCTCTTCCCATCTTGAGCAAGAAGAATCTCATCTTATATCCTCTGTTATGGGAGGACTATTCCTCTTAAAAGAACCGCTTAAGAAAACTACAAAGAGACCGATCGTAGAGTAAAAAATGATGAGCGAAAAATAAGGAGGCAACAAATGAAAGACCCATTTTGGGGTTCACAAACTATGAAAAAGTTTGTAGTATCCCCAACAAAGTATTTCCATTAGTAACAATGACTAGAATAACAAAACGCGAATTGTCAAGGATCTAATTGATGGAGGAACTTATGTGACATCATATGTACAATGAACTCTTTGAAAGGTTAGGCTTGGAAAGGGAGAGATTATCGTCATATGTAGGCACCCATCTACAAACATATGATGGCTCTATAATCCACCTCAGAGTGGTCTCCATATCCTCCATTAATTTATTTTATAAGTAGTTTAGAGTAACACATTGACCCTAGTCAAAGCAGCTTTGGTGCCAAACAAAGATGTCTAAACAACACCCAAAGGTTTCTCATTCTTGTTTACCAGCAACTCTAAATCTTTCACTTTTGCGTATAGGGAGGAAGGGGAATTGTACTCCTTCATTTCTTTCTCTGCAACCTCTAAGAGTTTCCTCACATCAACAAGTTTCTTTATAAGGTCGTATCTCTCTAGGATGGAGTCAAATCACTTTTGCAAGATCTCCTTATTTGTTAGCTACACCAATGGACAACACACAGGCCGCTTGGTGCATATCGTAAGGCATCTCTGCCATCGCCTCCCAGTGGCTCAACTTAATTAAGCTAAAAAGAAGGTGTAGTCATTTTTTGGGAGGCTGAACCGGACATCCTTGGTCAATCCACTGCCAATAGTAAAAAGAAAAGGATGCATGGTGTAAGTAAGTGACACACCCTGAGTCCCACCCATTATCAACTTCCTAGACTTGGGCATCCCCGTTTAAGCCTCTTAGAAGTCGGCCCATTGATAATAGGCCTTTTGTTCTTCTCTCGCCTGGAATAATCTTCACTAACCGTCCTTGATGAAGATAGATCATAAGCATGGTGGTTGGGGTGATCATGAAATTTTTTACTCCAACCCTCAAAAATCGGAGGGACTTAATTTTCTACATCCTCTAACCTATCTCTTTGGGGTTGAACCTTTGACAACTCTATTTCCTGTTGCACACCTCCATGCTCAACCATTTTATGGGCCTCCACTAGATGATGTAGAGGTGGAACACGTGGAGGAGGTGTGCTTTTAGCAACGCATCTCTTCATCACCACCATCGAGTTGAGGATGCTCATGTTATCTGCAAGGCAGATAATAAGCGATGAATACATAAAGAAAATCATGCAATATTAAAAACTTAAAAATAAACTATGGTTCATTTCCTCACCAAAAATGTTCTTCCTCTCTTTCTTGGTGTCGCCTCTACCAACAACCATGCCTATAAATGGCGCCTCTTCCTTTTTGGGCGAGACTGACCCTTAAACTCCCATCCTCTTAAGATAGATTACAACGTATGTAGATGTAAGTGTTGAATCCCTTCAAAAAATGATTATCCCTTTAATATCTTGAGAACTTGTCCACACACTTTGGAGCCATTGGATTATCTTGAGGAGAAGAAGGGGCATGCCTCGAGGGAGGTCTATACGATCCATATGATCCTTCGGTATCCCAAAAAAGATTTCATGGGCATCACGACTAAGAGGATTAACCAAATAATACCCATACTGAAGAGCCTGTTGTCCCCTTCACACCAAATCAGTCTCACATTCAATAGATAAAAAATTGCAGCTGTGATTGGAACTCTATCCACCCTTAGCCTTATTTTCACTAGGTTTACGACAATTAATGTGCGTAAAACTATTGATATAGATTTGGGCCTTTGATTCATCAGTGTAAATATCTATAATCTCCAGGTTCAACATAGGAAGCTCGGGAAGGCAAGACCACGAGTGACTTCTTTGATGTCAAACATGAAGGATTAAATTCCCCTTCTCTAGTCACACCTATCTCGGGATTTCCCACTTAAATGGGATCTTCCAACTCATGAACATCCTCGCTTGGACTCCCCACATTATAAAAACTCTCATTAATTTGTATAAAGTCTACTAAGGGATGTCTTACATCTAAAAAGGACACTTTCAATATTTATAGGTTTATCACTTCGGTTCAGGAAGAGACATAACTTATATCATCATCATTAAGAAAATCTACGAACAAATGTGTGTGTTTCCTATACTGGCCATATCTTAAAATAAACACAAGCAACCAAAACGACAAAGGAAGAGAGTGGTGCCTTGAGTATGTGTTGGATTCAAGGGAATAATAAATAGAACCACCAAAGAGCCAAAAATATCGCAAAAACAGAGATATCTAATGAACTAGGAAGATCATTGGAAACATGATGATCCCTTGAAAGATTTAAGAAACATAGTACTTTGAAGCAAAGAAAACCAAAAGAGAAATCAATCACATTCCCTCAATTTATAGGTAGATATGGGGCATTTTGATCTACGACCAAGAATAAATGAAATATCAAAAGATGTGATCAACGACCCAAATTCAACCTTAGATCGATACCGACACTCTAGTACACTCAAACGTTCTAATATCACCGACTCTCTATCTTAGAGGCCTAGGTTGACGTGAGAGACCTCTATAAAAACATCTTAGTGATGAAACTAGTATTTAATGCACGTATTCCTACGACCACTTACCCTCTTTCAAGTGTCTCCCAATTTGCCCAAAAAACTCTTACGATTGTCGCGGAACGTCAGAACAAGACTTTCTTGAGGCTGCTCTCAACAAATTTACAACAATAATTCTAGTTTCACATCCGATTACAAAGACCAACCAAAACGACCCAATAAAATTGGAGAAAAACAAACACCCAATCCAGGCCGATCCACATTGACTATTTGTATAATGCCGATAAATTAATTTAATTGTATCAAATTATTAGAGAGTTCCATTTGCTTAATTAAAATTTTTAAATATTTTAAAGTTCAATCCAATATTATTAGTAACTATTAATTTAAATAGGCTAAATTACAGTTTTGGTCCCCTGTTTTAGGTTTTTCACGATTTTGGTCCCCCTATTTTCTTTTTAAACAGTTTTGGTCCCATCCCAATTTTGTCCATGAATAGTGCATGAACAGTACATGTCCGTACATGAACAGTGCATGAACAGTTGCATCAAAATTGGGATGAGACCAAAACTGTTTAAAAAGAAAATAGGGGAACCAAAATCGTGGAAAACCCAAAACAGAGGGACCAAAACTATAATTTAGCCATTTAAATAATATATTTAATTATTAATTATAAAGTAGAAAGTAGAAACTAATAAATTATTAAGGTGTTATAGGAAAAAAATAAATAATGAATATAAATAATAAAGTATACAAATTAACAAACTCTGGTTGTGCGTCGAAACGCTGTACAGTATTTTGCATACAAACGCTGAGCAATGGCCGGAAAACAGGCGAGCGGCGAGGTTTTACCGGTGAACCTCGCCGGAATGTCAAAGAATCAGCTTTACGATATCATGTCTCAGATGAAGGTAACAACATTGCATACTCTTTTTCACTCTCCACGAACCAATTACTACGTGCTATTGCTAAACCTAACATTTTCGATTTTGTTTCCGATTCAGAATCTGATCGAGCAGAACCAGAAACAAGCTAGGCAGATCCTCATTCAAAACCCTATGTTGACAAAATCACTTTTTCAGGTTTTTTGCGCTTTTCCAATTGCTTATGCTAGTTCTCAATTGATTGCATTGCATAAGATGAAACCCTAAATTGAATTTTCTAGTGATTAGATGTATAGCTGTTATTTTCCTCTAGCGCGTTAAGCTTCGGTTATAAGATAAAACCCTAAATTTCATTTTATGAAAGTATGGTTAACAACAATTATGTAACTTCTTTCAATTGGAAGCAAGGAGTGCTGTTGTGGTATCATTTTAAGGGTATTATTATTTATACATTACATGTTGGAGGAGTAGTAAGGGTGCTCATAACGATTAGCTTTGGAGTGGCTTTGGTTTAATATAAACTAGTGAAACACGGGTTCGATGCTGGAGGCTAAAATAAAACATAAGATGAGAGAATGTTTAGATATGCTCTACAGAATATTTGCGTTGTAGTATGTTTTGGCTTGTAATCGGGATTATGTTTGATCTGTTTACAAGTTTTGGCTGGTAATAACTTATAACTATGCAGTATTACTTAGTGGTAACTAGGTAGTGTTAACTTTAATTCCTGGCTAATGTGTGCATTAGTTAAGGCTGGATTTCATACTCATTACCTTTTCAATCTCCACTTCAGTTTAATATGGATTTACATAATGCAACATGTTTTATTTAAGTACTGTACAAAGTACAATCAGTGTTATCAAATACCGATGCCATGGCTGCTATGGCGGATATACATGGCGGTTTTTGGGCTAGTCGCAATGGTAAATATAAGCTTATATTGTGGGGTTTTCCGCCATAATTTTCTATAATGGCGTCGCAAAAGCGGTCAGTATGGCGGGATTTTGGCTCTCTGCCATGGACCGCCATCTGCCATCGACAACACTCTGTACAATTCCACATGACTTTTTTGCCAAAAAAGAAAAAAGTTCTCATGTTTTCAAGTGTATGAAAAAGTGAAAATTGCTTTCCTCAAAAGAACATTTATTTGCTGTCCAATACAGTGATAACAAAAAAAAAAAAACCCGCCTCTTCTTTTCATACTTTCAGTTTCACCTAGAACCCTATGTTGTTTCACAACCATTTATCATTTCTGATTGCACTAGCAGAGACACTCTCACAAGAACCCATAGCCAACCGTAAGACATCATGTTCTCCATCAACCCAATCCAAACCCTCTTTTGGTAGATTAATAGAGACATTGTAGTATATTTAGCAGGCCAAGAAAATACCAGCCCAAAAACCTCAATGTCCATTCCATAAAGATCCTCAATGAAGAAGTGTCGGGCCTAAGCATCTTGCTGGGTTCAGTCCAACCCCAGCATATCCAGCTATAGTTATAGACACAAATAAGTGCCATGGAGCCTGCTAGCTCATGATTCTGAACATGCACAGATAATTTCCCCGCCCGTCCTTCAGTTTGCATTGTTTGACCATTCTCTACCGAAACCCTGAAACTAGGCAAGTTTTCAATAGGTTTCAAAAAGTGGCAATTGGCTGCAAATTTTTTTCAGATCTGCCACCATCTAGTAATATTTGAATTGGAATATGACCAATTTGTCTTGCAAATCGAATAGACCTCCCACACCTGTACCACCTCCTTTTATGGCATTCATGGATAGGTGAAGGTCATTTGTAATGATACTCTCAGTCTGTTTTTCCAAGTCAGTTGGTTCAGGGTCTGTTAGTTTGGGCACTTGTTTGAGTAAGAAAACTTTTCTTCACAGAAATAACATAGTCCTTTGTCTCTCTCTCCTAAGTTGAATTTCTGCTGCAGACATCATTTTAATGGGTCTGGTTTTGTGCATTTTGGGTCAGCAGTTTGCTAGTAGATGTTGGCAATATTGGCAGTAAATTGGATTTATGTAAGTGTGGTGTTTGCCTGATTTGAGTGGGTTATTGGAGAATTTATGGTGGGTCTGTGTTTGTTGCTGCTGTACTTTTGGTGAAGTCTGTTTGGTGTTTGGTTATGGCATGGTATTTTTCCTCAAAAAAATTGGCCAGAGCCACCGCACGTACCGCCGTGATTAGTGAAAGGGACTCAACATCATGACTAATATCCTCTTGTAAGCCCCTCAAGCAACAATCCAGTAGTGGTTTGTTGATCACTCTCTCGGAGTGATTGGCTAGGGATGTGAATTTGAAGTAGTATTCCGCTACCATTCCATTTTTGATCAATTGAAACTGCAGCACGGAGACAGTTATATGGTGATGGCCTGAAATCCAATTCAAGAGCTCTAGTAAATTTCCTCCACAATTGGAACCAAGGAACAATCTCTTGATCCAATTGAGCTGAGGCAACAGTTAATCTCTCCATACCGGGAGTGTTATGATACTAAAAAAATTGCTATGCCTTTAAAATCCATCCTATGGCATTTTTTCCATCAAAATGAGGGAAATCGAGTTTAATGTACCTTACATGAAAAGCAGGGCATGATGCCTCTTCAGTTGAATTCACAGAGAGCCATGGTTGGAGGTGGATGAGCTTGGGATTTCTATAACAGGAGCAAAATGACTTCATTGAGTTTATCTAACATTGCTTCTGGGTTGTGGTCACTGTTACCATGCGATCAGACCAAGCTTGGTGGCCAACTTCCAGTCGCCGAATTTGAGCTTGCAGATCTGCATAATTCTTCTCTATTATTTCTGCCTACTTCCATATTCTGCTCCTTCAATCTTGTGTTCTAAGCAATGGTATAAATGGAATGCTGGTTCTTTTGTATTAATAACCTCACTTCCACTTGCAGCAGTGAAAAAACTAGGGAAAAGTACCCAGAAATTGAGATAGGAATGTCAGAGAAGAGAATCAGATGAGAGAGAAGAAAATTAGAGGAAAAAGAAGACATGCTCTCACACATTTCCCCATTCCACTATTTATCCCCTATCATATAATCTGCAAGTAACTTGTTGGCCATTCTGACCCGCATTCCTTTCCTTTTCCTCCACCTTAGCTGCTGACTCACCCACCACACGTGGCGCTTCTGTTACAGTTTAGTTGTATTCTTTGCACGTTTTGTGCCTTGCTCAGAGCGTATTAATTCATTTTTTTAAAAGAAAAACTACCACATTCAATTTTATTATATAGTGGTTTATACAAATTGAAATCATTCTTTACTCTTTAGTGATCATTCAAATCATTTGAAACTTCTAATAGTTCACTTCTTGATGCCATTGACTATATAGTTATTGAGTTTGATTATTAAATGATGCAAATTTGCTTTATGCTTGACCTCATGACACTACTTGAAAAAGCAAAATTTTCTTTCTACACATGAAGATTTTTTTAGGCTGTCCCATTTCACTCATGATGTTTCTATCTATTGCACCAATGTTCTTTCTACACATGAAGATTTTTTTAGGCTGTCCCATTTCACACATGATGTTTCTATCTAATTCACCAATGTTCTTTGAGTTGGATTTGGTCCCTTTGAAGTTAGATTTTACTTTAGACGGTAAAGTATGACATTTCAACTATTGATATGAAATTTTAACACATCTTTAAAATTTAAACTAATCTCATTTAAATACTATTTCATGGGCTTCAGCCTCCTTAGTTATTTGCTTAACTTTGAGAATTTTTGTCCATTTTGTTTTGTCAATCAGGCACAAATCATGCTTGGAATGGTGCAGTCGCCACAAGCGGTATTTCTCTCAATATTTTGATGTCATTTTTCACAACCTTCTATTGTAGAAATTTACATGTTAAGTAATGTTTGTTTCTAGGTTCCGAAAGCTCAGCCAGTGGTTCCGCAGAACAGTCAGCAGACAGTACAGCCAACACAACAGCCAAGCGTTCAGCCTGCCCCATTATTGCCTGGAAAGGGTGGCACACAGGATCAAGCAGGCGTATCTCACACTCATATTCCTCCGAGGAAACACCAAAACCAGCCTTCAGTGCCAGTTTCTTATTCTACTGTTCCTGCAACGAGTCATCAGTCTCAGCCCATGGCTGCACATTCTATGCAGATGCCACAACATCCCAAAGGACATCTGACTCCGCAAGTGGCTCCGGCAACTGTTCCACAATCATCACAACTTCCAAAGATACCTCCACCCTCTGTTCATTCATCTTCACAGCCACATCATCCAACACAAATGCCAACTGCCTCTAGTCAGCAACCATTGCAGACACCTGGATTTCCACATATGCCTATGCAACCACCACTGCCACCACAGCTCAGACCACCTTCAGTGCAAACCTTCCATCCCCAATATCCCCCACAAATGGGTGCAAACTTAGG
This sequence comes from Vicia villosa, assembly GCF_029867415.1. NCBI lineage: Eukaryota > Viridiplantae > Streptophyta > Magnoliopsida > Fabales > Fabaceae > Vicia > Vicia villosa. The sequence goes on from NW_026705340.1 coordinate 348,911, forward strand.
CTTTCAACATGCTGGTGGTGCTTCTCACAATCATCCGCAACCCATGTATCATGTAAGCCAAATATCTCACTTTACAATTTATGATTTAATGACATGTTCAGCTATAACAGTATTTGTTGATGAACTTTTCAGCCTGGTGCAAAACCTCCTTCTAATGTTGGATCTGCGTTCCCACTGGGGCAGGCACCACTACAAAATCCGCAATCATCTCAGTCACCTTATCAGGTATGTCAAGATAGAAAATACAACTGATAGTTAGGATTTGAAAACTGCTTTGGTACCATGAGTTAGTGATTTGGCTCTGGGGCATCAAATGGCTTTTATAATGCTTTCCCGTTGCCATCATGAGTTTATGACTCGTCACTTCATTGATTGTTGAAACATGAAACCATAGTTATCTATCCTGATTCCCGAGTTACAGCTCCCGGTAGCCGATTCCAATAACACTAGTGGGGTGTCAAAAATATATATACAAGATAATACCACCTGCATCAGAACCTAGTTTCTGAGATAGGAGCCACAATCACTTCCAGTGCTGAAAAATGTAAGGCTATGAAGTCTTATAGCAGCCAGGCTCTGCTCTGCTGCCATATTACACAGATGAATATCATGGCTGAATGCGAAAAGTTGAAACCAATTAATAACAGAAGATAAAAATGTACACCATTTATCCCGGACAAATGTATCATTTGCCCATTTGATTTTCACAATTGACTTGAGCTCATCGGTTTTGTTTAATTAACTAGTGCACAGGCATTTGCCTAAAACCAAGTTCATTTTGGTGATTCAACTGAAAGAAGCAAAATAAGTAAAACGGCTTGAAAAGCCGTATCAGTCATGATGATTTTAACAATACTTTTTGCTTGATAGTAATTGGTTATTCAGGTGCTAAGTCATGCTTGTATGTTAGGTTGGAAATATGCCTTTCGGGTCTGATTTTGGCAGTCAAGCTGGAAATGCAATGCAAATTGATAGAGGGTCTTCTTGGATGCCTGGTCCTTCAGAAAATCTATCACAGCATTCTGGTCCTCCGGGACCACCATCTATGGTTTCTGGTCAGATGGGTGCTGCTAATCAGTCTCTTCGGCCTCCTGCGGTAATAATTGTAAATTAGCATTATTGTCATGAAATTGTCCTGCAGTCTATTGATGTTCTCTCCTTTGTTAAATGCAGTTGACCCCAGATATGGAGAAGGCATTGCTTCAGCAGGTCATGAGTCTCACACCGGAGCAGATAAATCTTCTGCCTCCGGAACAAAGAAATCAAGTGTTGCAACTGCAGCTGATGTTGCGTAAATAATGCAATACGAAAACACACTGGTAGTCCCAGTCCTCTTAATGTAGCATAGATTCTTCTATTATCAATGTTCGAAGTGGTTGCAGGCGATTAGGTTTTATTGGTGATACAAAAATTGTGTAACAAATTATAATCATATTATTTTCTGGATGTTGTCATTTTTATGAAGAAAAATTTAGATTAGAGGTAGGACACCACCTTAAATACAAAGGTCAAGGATAAACACCAAAATGGTTTACTGCAGAATGCTGTTGAATGTGAGATGATGAAGCTCTTCAAGAGCTGTAAAATGTCATCTTTAAAACTTTTTACACTGATTGACTAATCGATATGTGAAATGTTCATTTCAAAAAGGATTTTGTGATTTAAAATAGACACCCTTACAGAACAAGTCTGACATTTAGCACGTGAATTTTGAGAATTTTCAAAATAAATTTTAGGCATTGGTAGGTGAAGAAAATTTCCACGGCCCCTTCTATACTAACTATGCTAAATGTATGTTTGTTTAAATATTATTTTAAAATGACTTTGATATTGTTAATCATTTTTTGTTAAAAAATAATTTACAAAGATTTTTTTATTTAAAAAAGTTATAAATAAAAAATTGATTTAAATAGTTTTTCTTAATATTTTATTTTAGCTATTTAACCCTTTTAATATAATTTAATTTGGATAAAGAAATTTAAAAAAAGTAATTAAATTTGAAGTTATTTTGTATAATTTTTCATAAAAATTATTTTTGAAATATAATTTTTTGAAAAATTTGTGTTTAGTCTTCAATAATATAAAACATTTAGTATTAAATTATAAAAAACTATAGTATAAATTGAATATTATAAAAAACTATACTATTCAATAATCTTTAAAAAAAATTATAAAAAACTTTTACTATTTAAAAAATAGTTTAAAAATCACATTTAAAAAATAAATATTTAAAGTTAAAACAAATCAGTCTTAAATTTGATAAGTTAGAAAAAAACTAATGCTGTTATGTGTGCATGTTAAAAAAAAAAAATCCAAACTATATACACAAGCACACAGAAATTCGAGAAATATATGGGTTGGTACACTACATTTTTATAATTGCACAACATTATAAATCATGAAATCACAAATATTGCCACACTATTGAGATTTCAAAGCCAATATGATTTCAAAACTTCTTTTACCAACGATTTGAGTGCACCATTCTTCTCGAAATTCTATATACTCATACAAAATGGATAAGACATAATAACTTCACAACATCTAATAGCATTTACTAAAGTTTGTCTTTAGAAAATTTTTAGACATGAATACACAGTAGTAGGGGTATGGATCCTCTAACTTATTGGTGAGAACTTCCCTCTAACTTTGTCTCCATATCTCTCTAAGATTCATCTCTCTTACATCATATTTCCCTCTCCTTTTCTCTTCTATCTCTATCAAAATGGACTAAAGTTAGGGAAAGTTAGTGGTTTCAAAGTTTGGGAGATGTGAGTTATATACTAACACATCACTTTCTCCAGCATTAGTTGACGAGTTTCTGCATAATTAATAGTAAAAATCAAATACAAGAATATTGAAATATGCAGATATATTTTTAGTGAAAAGGAATAAATAGAAGTAAGTTTGTTTACTACAATTATGTTTTCTTGCACTAGATAATATGGTTGTTAAAATCGGGATTTTGATAAAGATCATTAGGGTATAAAAAATGCATAAATCATAAGATCATAACAAATTGACAAAATTATCGAAATGACTAGGAAGATTAACCTTAACATAAAATTCTCGTTAATTTAATCATCCATAACAAATATTCTATCCAAAATAAACATAATAGAAGACTTTTGATTTGAATTTATATAAATGATAGATGATGGGAAAAAAATTTATTCATTGTATGATTAATAGATACATAATTTTCAGAATTCAGAAGATTTTTATCTGCGGATAATCTTTATTTTAATTCTCAAAAACTCATTTAAAATATTGTAAGCTCAAAAACCCTAAAATATGTGTGCACAATTGTTAAGGGGTCTGAATTCAATTATTTGATAATCTGATCAAAATGGGTAAAAAAAAGGGATAGTTTGATCGGTAGATCCCAGAATTTAAAATCTTTATCTAAGAGTTAGGCGCTCCATCTTTGTGCGACTGAAATAGGTGGTCAGTTGCCAGATCGCAAGATAATTCAATTTTGCAAGTTAGAGCGAGATTCCCACAACCATATAGAAAACTAAGCTTTATTTATATTATCAGTAACAATTAGATTTTTAGTTATATATGCTAATAAATTGTAAGTACTAGTAGAGATTAAAAAAGAAAAGCAAAAAAATGAATAATATTGTTGAGTTATGAGAGTAGTGGTAAATGGCTCTATACCTTAATCAAGAAAATCACAGTAGTGGTTACTGTTCAAATATAAATGACCATTATCAACTCTGCATGAATCTGTTGACACTGCATGAAATGAAAGTTACAATTTAGAAAGAATTATGCAATCAGTGCGAATAAAGAATGCTGATGAATTCTTCTATTAGCACCGCAAAAGCAACACTTTTCTTAATATCTCTAAATATCTGTATGTTACAACAATTTAGAAGGAGGAAAATGAACAAACCTTGTAGATGGGGCATGTGATTTTGAGACCTTCAATCTGAAAGCCTTTTGATTTCTGATTCTTCTCAACGTTACACTTTTGCAGTTCGATTTTCGGCTTTTCCCGCATCATCTTGAGTCAAGATTGTTGATGTGTGTGTAGTGTGCGATCGAACAAACTTCAAACTTCACCACACACGCAGAAATGGAAAACAAGAGGATTTAGGATGCTGATAATTTAGAATTTTATTTTTGTTGAGCAAAGGAGAAAAGTAAGAGAAACAAGAAGGGTAGGACGTTAAAGAAGAAAAGTTGGTAGAATTTTTCCTTCTCTATTCATGGCAAGTAATACAAAATTAGTGAAAGGTTTGGATTTAAATTCATAGAAAGTATTCACTACTACTTTTTGGAATCAATTCCAATTCTTTTTATGGTTGGAGCAATTTAGAATTGATTCTACAAGTATATAATTGATTTTGACATGTTGGTTCCTTTTAACTAGAGTTGATTTTATTTTTAGGGTTGATTTTAATTGAAGGTAAAATTTATACTTTTTTTAGTCTAAACTTTACTTCTATATTAAATTTTATTATTCATTTTTTTTTGCAAGAATTTATTAAACCAAATTATTTTATCTTTAACTCATTTTTTAGTTAAAATCAGTTTTATAGCACTAATTTACTCCAAATTAACTATTTTTATCGTAGAAACAAACACATACTAAAGCAACAAGTTAATCAATACATTCAGGCTTTTAAGAATAGAAGCAATAATTTGCTTGCAAAAAATTCAAACGTGAATAAAACAAAGACAATGCTATTTTTTTTATTTCTACCTAATTAGTTTTGCTAGTAAGGCATGCATGACTAAATATTATTATTTTAAAAAAAATGAGGGGTCAGGGGTTATATTTTTGATAGATAGTTGTATCATACAATTTCAATTTGAGGAAAGGTTGTTGGTTGGAGTATGTTCCAATTATTCTCAAATTCGTTGACTACAAGGATCATGAGGTATTGTCTGCTTTAAATGTGAGAATATGTCACAGTTTGTCATTTATGAAAAACACATAGTTGAATTGAGAAATATGAGTGTTTTATATAAATTATTCTTATCTCATTTCTCAAACAATGTGAGACTAGTTTGGTGTCTCGAAAATATTGTCTCCTAGTCAAGACTAGTTTGGGCTAGTTTGGGCATATAACGGTCTAGGAGTTGAATATACTTTTAGGGCAAGTTACTTCCGCCCTCTTTCCACTTCCTTCCCCCCATTTTACAGTTTGAGTGATATATATCAACCCGCCTTCAAAGGAGAAATCCACCATCTTCTGTGATGGCGGGTTGACATATTTGCATAAAGGTAGCATAAAACCTATAAGGTTTTGAAAGAAAGAACTGTAAAATGCCGGGAAACCCACCATTTTCCTGGTCAAAGAGATTGAAATCTTAGTCATCCCAATAACTTTCTTCAACTATCATCAAAATCACCTAGATGATAAGCCTTCATCCTCACTCTGTAAAGTACAACCAGCAGATAATCAATTGCCATTATAATGAAAAACCATTTTTGTATGTGGTTGTCAGATGATATACAAACAACCACATACAATACTAGGCATTTCCATACAGATCCCAAAGCTGGTATCTAAATATTCTCTAAGATACTGAACTATAAAAAGGAAAATTGTATTTGCAATTGTCATATAAATGTAGAAACCTCGTGTCGTTGCATGGATGTTGAACACTGCAATGCTTTTGCCTTCATTAAAGGGTTTCTAGGTCGGAGAGTAATTGGCCGCCTATAACTTTTCCCACGATAGTAAATAAGAGAAAATCCTTTGGGAAGTCTGTCTATTGCTGCCAGTATACCACCACTCTTGTATTCCAGTAAACCAGCTATTTCTTCAACAAAAGCAAGGTTTTTTTCTCTTGTTATTAATTTAACAAGCTCTCGATGCCTCCAATGCAAATGCATATTCTCAATGACACCATCAAAAACAACACGTGTACCTACAGAGTATCATAAGCAGCAGTCAGTTTTACATCAATGCAATGTAGCAACTCTGATACATCATACAGCTGAAGATTACCCACCAAGTTGTAAGTACACCTTCATTTTTAAACCAACCACACGGAACATAACACGTTCTTCATCTGTGATTTTTTCCCTCCTATTATCAGGACTAGCTGGAACCAGAGATGCATCTATTTTGACATCGGCCTCTTCATGTATCTAGTGGTGAAAATAAGAATAAATATATATTTTTTAATTAAATGATCATAAGAAAACAGAAATCACACACTTTAAGATATTTCTTTCTATCCTTTGAATGTGCAGTATTATAAATTTATTGAAGTATAAGTTGAAATAAAATACAGCAAGTTGATAACAGCAAACAATCACACATGTACCGCAGTTGTAACACTCCAACTAATTGATATCCTAATTGATTAGATTTGGAAACCTAAATTTCAAGGTACTGATATATAAATAATAATTTAAGACAATAATGACTTCTCAACAGTTCCTCTTGGCATGACACAACATCAATCTGATGGTAATTTGCAGACTAATATATGCATTTAAAAAACTTTTTCCCCTTTAAAGAAAGCTGTTAATGATTTATATTCCAACAAGTATCCTCAATAAAAACATAACTAATTTCTCAACCATGATTAACTTCTTAAGACAAGTAGATACTTACAACAACTAGTTTGCGTTCCATTTTTTTCATAAGCCTAACATTACTCGCTTCAGCAGCCTCTTTCATCATCTTCTCACATTCTACAGGTGATACTTCCCCTCCCCGGAATGCTTGAGCCTCATTGAACTCATATGACAATCCTGCTTGGGTATTTATTTCATTTTCCCCAGTTACATCAATAGCTCTGCATCGCACCTTCTTCTGAACATCCTGCACCTGTTTCATCAATTGCTGTCTTTCCGATAAAATGGCAGCCACATTAGCTGGAACGAAATCCTTCCCGCGATATATTACAATGTAATATTTATTCCTTAGCAGCAAGGTACCTCCTGTTAATTTCTGGACCAGAGAAAATACTTTTCAAATCAATTAATAGAATTACTGTATTATTCTCATTTCTTAGAATTTTGACTTGGGAACAAAAGAATGCACCATGTTACCATGGGGGTACTTTGAAGAACTTATCTAGGCTTATCCTATCTTATGTTACAAACAATTAGGCAACTGTTTGGAAGGGCTTATATATAAATAGCTCACAATATGACCGAAAGTTGTTTTTCCGCTTATGTGAAGCTTACACTCTTTCCCACGATATATTACAATGTAAGACTTATTCCTTAGCAGTTGGTTAATTTCTGGACCAGAGGAAAAACTTTTCAATTCAATAAAACTGCTGCATTATTCTCTTTCTTCAGAATATAGTGAGATCATGACAAGGGAGCAAAAGAATGCACCATTGGACCATAGGCCCGGTGGGGGTGATTGGAAGGGCTCCCAATTTCCATTAAAACAAAATTCTAAACATCTCTAACTATGAACCTATTTTTTTAATCTTAAAAAAAAATACTGTAATTTTAAAATCAGATTAGCCACTAAACATGAACATGTCATACTTCAAAAACCAGCTATGCATCTTCATTAAAAAGTATTCCAAAGAATCGAATCCTGGCAAGCACTAGAGGAGAGAGGAGGAAAATCTGAATAAATAGGGAAAACCTGGACGACTATCTCGCTGTTTCTGACGCCCAATGCGCTAACTCTGGCTGCATTTTCCGGCAGTTGAGTTCAGTGGCGACTCCAATCCAACTTGTTTATATGATACAGCGGAAAAGCTGCTGAGTTTTTTATTTTAGGTTTATTAATTGTTAAAATATGTTTATGTTTAGTTTTGTGTATATTTTCTTTGGTTTTTTATGGAAGGGCTCTTATCTTATGTCGTAAGTACCAACTACCAAATAAAAGCATAGCCAAAGCTTTTGAAGACTCTTAATTGTAACATTCTAAAAATCGCTTTCACAATTTTTTAAATGAAGCTCTGCAGCCTATTACACAGTTTTGATTCAACAGTCAGTACTAGTACTTGTAATTTGATGCATTCAGCTTCACACACAAAACTTCACATGCAATCAGCACCAAATAGGGAACTGTAGATAACAAACCTTCAACTCCAGAGCCATCAGTTCATTGTTGGTATTCTGGACACCAAGCTTGACAGCAATCTTTGCAACCAAACTTTTCTCCCAAAGCTTAAGAATAGCACATGCTAGACCTTGAAGATTTCTATTTCTCCCTTCATAAAGATCAAGGCAATATTCATATCAGCAAATGGAAAGACAAATTCAATAAACTAGTTTGGCAGACGAGTCTTGCTTACCCAAGGCAAAATGACAAGGAAGAGCTTTGGCAAGTTTCAGCATTTTTGCGTGCTCGTCGTTGGTGAGTCGCGGATGCATTTTGGTGGGAAGAAGCCTAAGAGGTGTTGTGTAACCAGGAACTATAGGGGAAAGCAAATCGGCATCAACAGGAAGTATTCCTGTACCCCACCAATCAACAAAACGAGGACCCAAACCATCAAGCATCCGGTTAAACTCCATCTCCTCGGGCGTCATGTTATCATGCTGTTGTTGATTCCACACAACCGATTCACTCTTTGAATTATGTTTGGTATTGGTTGTTGGCCCTTGATAGTTGTCTCCGCGATACACCCACATAACACTTCCTGACCTCCATATAACTATTCCTCCGGTTCGACGCTGTACAAATCTACAAGATTAGAGTTGACAAATTATTCAACACAAAAAAAATGCTATAATCTTACTAGTAGTACCAACACTATAATTCAATACAATAATAAATGTTTATGTGTGCAACTTGGTTTTAAATTACAGTCCGCAACCGCAATATTGCTAATGCGGTAGTCTCCGCAACCTATGAAGCATGGACACCCCAAACACCACCCCGGCACCGACACAGGGACACCAGTAACAAATCGAAAAAATGAATTAAACGTAATCACAAGTGTCGGTGCAGGGTGCAGGTGTCCGACCACACTGTCCACCTTTTTTTAGAGGTGTCGGTGGTACATAGCTGCAATTGCATTAGTCCACAATCACTGCGTGGATTAAAATCATTAATCATGTGACCGAACGCCATTAGAAATTGCATCAGACAATTTCTGCCATGTTTAGTCAGGTATTTTGATCAAAACTCAAAATACCAAAACTCAAAATCTCATAGATGAGGATGATGAAAAAGAAGGAAGAAAGTGAGGTACCTGAACGATGTTATGAGCAAGGTTCATATTCTGAGAAAGAAACTCATGAAACTTGAGCTTCACCAACTCATTATTGTTCCACTGATGATGAATTTTGTGTAGGACGGGACGCGTGAGACCAGATTTAGGGATACTAATTTTCTCCTTCAGATGCATTCCGATTGTTCGCAATCGATTCAGTTCTTCTTCCGCCAAACACTGTGCCATCACTTCGTTCTTCTTCTTTTTCTTCTTCAATACCCTTTCTTCGTTGTTCTCCGATGGAAAAATCGCGTCATCGGAGCGAAGCCATTGTCGCTGCAAAAATTGATGTGGCGGTAGGGTTCGGGTAGGTTCATCGTGATGATGATTGGAAAGTTCGGATAAAGTGCGAATGCGGAGAAGGATTCTGTCGATGGCGTTGTTGTTGAAATTGCGATTGCATTGGGTGGTATCGTGGTTGGAGAGAGAAGAGAAAGAAAAAGAGTTGAGAATGGAAAGTGTGAATTTGAATTTGGATTGAAAAGTGAGAGGGTTCAAATTCAGTGTTGATGATAGCTTCATTGATTGATACACTTTCGAACGTCTTCTTGGGTTAACCTTTCACTTCTTAACTAGTAGGAAACCCCTGCTATCCCACGGGTCTGGCGGGACGGGTCTGGCGGCGGGACTTCAGATTACATGTACTTAATTATGACTTGAAAAGTTCTTTTATATATATCAAACATATATATTTAACCAAAATGCAACCCAAACTTAGTCATGTTAATCTCAAAAACTTAATAGTTAACAACAAAAGTGCTAATAATACATCTAAACTTTTAGCTCTTTAAATATAACAATAAAATATATAGATGATACAATCTTCAAATACTATATTCTTAAATTATCAGAACCAATCAGTAACAAAGCCTGCAGCATATACCTGCATAGTAAAATGCATAAAATAAGATTTATATTTATCAAAACTTTGGAATTAAAAATAAATAAAGTGTGTAACATATATAGATACAAAGAATGAGTAACATTAATATATTTATAACTTATAATCATTTATCAAATTTTAATTCACGTGTTAGGAATATCAAACATGATATAACTTATTATGTCGTTCATAAATATTCACGTAATTTTAATTATATATTAATAATATGTATCAACTTCATATTTATAATAAATCGTACCATTATTTTTATAACTTCAATTTTATAAAACAGTAACAAAAAAATAGTTAAAAGATAGATATTAAAATGATCAATCAATAATTGGTATCTAGATACGTTCACATCTAACCGTCAATTATTTTTATAACTTCAATGTTATAAAACAGTAACAAAAGAAATAGTTAAAATATAGACATTAAAATGATTTGTCAATAACTGTATCTCATAGATACTTTCACATCTACCCGTCAATTCAGATGAGTTAAGTTAAGAAATCCCAGTTGAATCCAAATTTGTTAATTCTTATAAAAATTTAAATCTATTTAAGATATTAGCCCATTTTCCCTAATATAAAATGTATGCCAGCTCCCTTCAAAAGGTTAAAAGTTTCTACATTTAATGCATATTATTATAACATTAAAAATATAATTTATAAGTTTAAAAAAAATATAATTTTAATTAAGAAATTAAACATAGTTAGAGAATATAATTTATTAAAACTATTTGAGATATTAGCTCAATTTTTCAAACCTAAAATCTATGACAGCTCCCGTCAAAATGATCTGTCAATAACTGTATCTCATAGATACTTTCACATCTAGCCGTCAATTCAGATGAGTTAAGAAATCTCTGTTGAATCCAAATGAGTTAATTCTAAAAAAAATTAAACTTATTTAAGATATTAGCCCATTTTCTCAAATATAAAATGTATGACAGCTCCCGTCAAATGCTTAAAAGTTTCTACATTTAATGCATATTATTATAATATAAAAAATATTATTTATAAGTTTAAAGGAATATAATTTTAATTAAGAAATTAAACATACTTAGAGAATAAATTTTATTAAACCTATTTGAGATATTAGCTCATTTTTTCAAACCTAAAATGTATGACAGTTCCCGTCAAAATAATCTGTCAATAACTGTATCTCATAGATGCTTTCACATCTACCCGTCAATTCAGATGAGTTAAGAAATCTCAGTTGATATTATGTGTACTAATTAAATAAAATGATAATATATAATTGTAGAAATGTAAAAAGAATGACAATTTTCTATTTTTCATAATAAGTTTATGTATGTTTCTATCATAATTGTCTCATGTTCTCTTATCATATACAAATATTTACAACACTTTTTAGTATAAATGATAATTTTATCATAGAAAAAATTAACATTTTTTAATAAATTGAAATTTTAATATAATTTATTATAATTTAATAGTAGTTTTAATCATAGTTAATGCATTACTAAATTTTAAAAAGAAAAACTTAAATAAAACTTTAGTAAATGACTACAATATTTATTTTAGTAATAAAGTCTATGTACAAACATCTTAAACGGATTGATTTGCAAAAAAAAATATTAAATTAATCATGATTGGAATTTTGCAATATCTTTTGTTGGATAATACTCTTTCTAATTAAATGTAAATTAACTATCAACATCTTTTACTATTAAACACAATAATTAGAAGATTTTAAAATTAAATTAATGTATTATTTAATTGTAGATTTTAATATGTAAACACAATATTTGAAAATATAAAAAATATTAAATACAATAGTTATGAAAGTGGACATATTAGACGTGATATCGTTTCATTCTTTTTGTTTTATTTTAGAGATATCTTTCCATTAGTTACAATAATTCAAATTTTATAGTCAAACTTTATTTTCCATATTTTTAAGGAATCTATTTATTTTACGCAAACTTTTCGATATACCATTTATCATCATATTCATAACTTCATAACCAAAACTAAAAAAAAACTTAATTCAAAGTAAAAACAATCCTCAAACAAAAAGAAAAAAATAGAATAATAATAATAATAATAATAATAATAATAATAATAATAATAATAATAATTTGCTTATGTTTTTATTAAAGTAATAATAATAATAATAATAATAATAATAATTTGCTTATGTTTTTATAATAATAATAATAATAATAATAATAATAATAATAATAATCTAACACGCGGTCAAAACGGAATTGAAATATAATAATTACTAATAGAGAGTATAGTTAATAATAATTTATTAATGACAAACTTAATTGAAATTTGAAACGGTTTTTTTTAGAGTATCCTGGAAATTTCACCTTTTTTTCTTGAAAAGAGAAAGGGTGATAAGTATCACACAACTTTCTAAATTCTATTTTAAAAATTTAAAACATGATAAATACCATCCAACTTTTCAAATTCAATTTTAAAATGTATTTTTAGTAGAAATATTTTCGGTAAATTATTTTTTTAGAAGAGCTCGATTCCGAACCATTTCATCATGAAATATTCCATATGAACATGATTTTATTCCCAACCATTTCATCATGAAATATTCCATATGAACATGATTTTATGCTTAAATGAAAGTCACCACTTGAAGCAAAATAGTAACTAAGCCGCCATTTTTGTCCAAGTAATAATTGAAAATAGTTGAAATAAAAAATAACAAAATAAAAAACTTTCTCTCTGCATACCAAATACGATGCTCAACCTCTCTTAGATAATACTTAAGCCCCAATCGGAAACTTCTTAATCCACACTACAATTATACTATCTTCTTAAAATATTTTTAATATAATTATACATTTATATTTATTTAATATATGATAAATTCTTTAATAATTTACTTTTTTTATATAATTATTTATTTAAAAGTTATTAGAAAACTATGGTGTGCAGCATAGGATAAATATTAATGTGAACAGGTATCCACGATGGTGATGATGAAAAAGAAGGAAGAAAGAGAGGTACCTGAACGATGTCATGAGCAAGTTTCATATTCTGGGAAAGAAACTCATGAAACTTGAGCTTCACCAACTCGCTATTGTTCCACTGATGATGAATTTTGTGTAGGACAGGACGCGTGAGACCCGATTTAGGGATACTGATTTTCTCCTTGAGATTCATTCCGATTGTTCGCAATCGATTCAGTTCTTCTTCCGCCAAACACCGTGCCATTACTTCGTTCTTCTTCTTTTTCTTCTTGAATACTTTCTCTTCGTTGTTCTCCGATGGAAAAATCGCGTCATCGGAGCGAAGCCATTGTCGGTGCAAAAATTGATGTGGCGGTAGGGTTCGGGTAGGTTCATCGTGATGATGATTGGAAAGTTCGGATAAAGTGCGAAAGCGGAGAAGGATTCTGTCGATGGCGTTGTTGTTGAAATTGCGATTGAATTGGGTGGTACCGTGGTTGGAGAGAGAAGAGAAAGAAAAAGAGTTGAGAATGGAAAGTGTGAATTTGAATTTGGATTGAAAACTGTTAGGGTTCAAATTCAGTGTTGATGATAGCTTCATTGATGATACAATCACACTTGTTCAAAACTTTATGATTCCCTTACCGGGTGAGAGTTTCTTATCACAATTTACTTGAATTAGGTGTTAGCAAACTATTGTAAAATTTTTTTCTTCATGGAGTTTAATATAAAATTATTTTGATCAGATAATAAAATATAATATTATTATTACAATCATCAATGCTTCAATAATACATGTTCTTATATACTACTATCATTGTGTGGATTGTGGAGAGTTGCCAGGAGAAGATTGGGATAACATGTATAAAATCTGTCCGTGACTATTCTTACAAGCTGTATTTTACATTTAATACATAATAAGTCAGATTATAACAATGTTAAATAGTGGTAGAATGCTGATAAGGATCAATTTCCACTTCTGCTAAGGGAACAAGAAGACGACGACTTGATGATCTCTTTGCCCAGTTCATTTATTTTGCTGATGAGAAGCATTTGTTCCGTCTCCAACTGGGCTATATATCCTTCTTGTGTATCCTCTAGAGTTTGTAACTCACTCAAACTTGTAGACAACTCTTCCAGATTTCCTTCCTCTATTAAACACCGTATCTTTTTCGTCATCTCCTTTATCTGATATATATCGTTCAATTTCAACAGTATATATGAGAATAAAATTCTGTAATGAAAATGAGAATTCTAAATTCTAATAATTCACAGAATAAAAAAACAAGTGGAATTGTTCAAAATTCTGAATGCAAGACAACCTTACCTGGCTAGGAACCTGGTGTAATTTAGTCAAAGAATGTTCAGAATCTATAGACTGTCTCGTTTGCATCTCTGGAACTTTTCTTGTGATTTGGATGTGAATCTCACCACTTTTCACTCCTTGGAGAGGTATCCACTTGTCAGACGTTTGGTTCGCAGGAAGCCCTTGATATTCTACAACACATTCACCTATACATGATGTGGGAAGGAAATCATTATGGTCTTTCACATGCAGTATCATGGGACTTCCGTCGTCTTGGAACTCTAAGGTCTGGTCCCAACGAGGGTTCAGAGTTTTGTGTACAACCTACCGGATAATAATGTCACAGTAAATTAAACATTACAAATGCGAAACAAATAATAACAGTTATGTGATCAATCAAATGTGTCATGTCAGTATAACACAATAAGCAGATACAAGGACAATAATTTATCCAAGAGGAACTTCGTATGAAGTTTTCTAACCTTTGTTCTTTTCTTCAAGTTTCCATAGGTTACCCTCACATAAGGATCACTTGTCCCTCTAAGATCAGCAGCAATAAGATCTCTCGCTTCAATAAGAACAATTTCGATCCAACCATTGGCCGTGCCCGAAGCTGGACCCTACGTTCATTCCAAAGGAGTTGGGGTTTTAAGAAGAATTAACATGCCATAGTTGTGAAAATTCAGCTTTGCGCATTATTAAGAGAATCATTATTTTCCGGTTTAAGAAGTATACCTTTGATCCCTCTTTGCTGTCCACCCTAATTGCTTCTATTTTAAGTCTTAATTCACCAGAACTAACTCCTTCAAGTGGGATCCATACATCCCTGATTGACCCTTCCATGAGTCCTTCCAAATTTACATGTGCACTACCAATGTTTTCGTCTCCGAAAATTTCTTCACTAAAGCATTTTACAATTAGGTATTCATCACCATTTTTCTCATCTACTTCAAAAGTTTCATTCCAGACAGGAGTTGAAGTAGTAGGAGGGGGAGCAATATTTGTTTTTACAACAACCTAAACAGATTATCATAATAGAATCAGCTAAAGTGTTATTATGAACTTACATTGCATCAAAGTACATGTCAATACAAATATATTAGAAACCTCAGTTCATCAATATACGTCAAAGCAGTAAGACTTAAAATGTCAAACAGACAACCAGTACCTCTCACCTTTCCATACTGTAACTTAACGTAAGGGTCAAATTTTCCAAATCTGTCACTCGCAGCTAGATCCTTTGCTTCGACTACAGTTATCTTAAGTTTCCTTCCAGTTTTTGAAAGAAGATTTGATGATCCCTTTAGTGATTTCTGAGAACTGGCACTGAGGTTGGTCATGCTATGAGAACCATCAGAAAACTGCCACTCTTTTACTACAATTTTCACCTTTAACTGAGAAAGTGAATCAAAAGAGTTGAGAAGGATGAAACATTCCATTTACTAAATTTTATTTTCGTTAGAAAAAGGTATAAATACTTTCATTTTCAAGAGGGAAATGCTCTGTGAGGACAATTTCATAGTGACTCAATCATGAAAAGTGCGTTAGAATTTAGAACAGAAAGAATAGAAAACTATGCCGCACAAGTATCTGTAACATTAAAAGAGTGCTTGACTTAGAAATCACAAAATACAAAAAATTTGATACAACTTACAACCATAGGATAACAAAATGCTATTGCAGTTTCAACTTACAAGCATTACTCCAGAAAGCCTATTAATATGAATCTCTACCACTCCATTTTAAATATATAAAAACCATATTATTTTACATCTAACGAATTAAGCTTCTAGGAGAATTTTGTGGCCATACAAAAGAGACATGGTATACTTAATTCATGTAGTCAGATTCTTGTTTCTTAGTACTTGAAGAGTGTATGTGTTCTAATCAGGAAAGAAGAATGACAGTATATGGTTAGATGTGTTAAGAATCTCACATAGGACAATATATGGTTTGAATATGTGTTTATAAGTGGAGGCAATCCTCATCTTACAAGCCGGTTTTGTAGGTATGAGTTAGGCTCAACCCACACATTGTAACAAGATGAAAATCAAACACTACTAATGTAAGATAACAAAATTGTATCGATCCTAAAGCAAAGAAAGCTTGACAGATGGGCATATATTGTACCTCTGCTGAGTTGGCCCCCTCAAATGGGACAACCATTTCAACTTCCTCTCCACAAAGTTTTGCATGTTTTGCTATTACACCAGAATCTGGCCCTATTGCCCACACTATTGTTGAATCATCCTCCACGTGCTTCATCTTCACATAGACAAAGAAATAGGTTAGCTTTAAATATATATCATAAGCTTTACTGCATCGGTGTTAAAAATAAAATTTATTGTCCACAAAACATATGCTTATTTTCAGCCGATTAATAATCTTATTGCTAGCATACAAAAACAAACATCTATGAGGTGACAGTACCTTAACTTCGCAACATGCTAAGTAGTCATACTTCACACTGTTGGGGGGGCACTCGTAAAGATTGAAGCGAACTATTCCTGTATTATCATGTAAAACCATATTAAATGTTGTATCCCATCTTGGAGCTGAACCAGGGCTCAAGCCCGTTCTCCTTGTCAGCTCCTCTGCTTCTACCTCTATAAATGTCTGCAAGTCCTTGTCACTCAAGTTGTCTCCTAAACAGTCATTGGTTGTGCCATTTTGTTGCCTCCCCTTGAAGGAACTCCTAGAAAGTCTGTTTGCGGAAATCACTGAAACATATACCATGCCGCCAACAACATGTTTCCTTAAATCAACTACAGGCAAACTGAAACAGCGGCGTCTAGGCTCCACCATGGTCTTTACCAAAGTGTCAGTAAAAAGTTTAACCTGAATGAAAGGTCACTACTGTTACATGAAACATCATGTGATACAACATGGGAAAATTCAGAGAGAAAGCTAGCAAATGACACTTGAAACACCAGGGAATGTTCAAAGATTAAATGAGCATATGTTGCAAAATAAGAAATGGACACAATTTTTATAGACAACAGATTCAGATTCACTTTTTTCCGATGGCACCAAAAATTATAGACATCAAATTTTTCTCTGAATTTTGACAAATTAGATTCTGTGAAACATACCAGCCAAGGAGAAACACCAGGCAACTCAGTGGCGGATTGGCTGCCTCCACTTCCAAAGGCAATTCCTATTTTAACCTCAGGTGTTGATACGAATGAGTACAAAAGTGCTTTTCCATCTAAAATTGGTGTCACAAGAAGCTGCAAATATAACGGAAACGAATAGGTTATGAAAAAGGACATGCAATGCCTCAGAACATAAGGAATGTATGAACACAAAAATTTCCATCAAAACCGCAGTGTACAGGTAATCGCACTAATAGATGTCAACGAATCATAACCTTCTTGTTTATATTTTTGCTACTTCATTTAATATAGATAGCTTTAGTGCATGTCAACGAATCATAAAAGCAAAGGGTGTTATTTCACATACATCGCCCTTAATATGAAGACTGTTAATCACAATTCTGGCAGCACCGACGGAAAGCTTAGCAACCATCAAAATGCTCATCTCACTTGTGTCCCAATCAAAACCCATTTTCAGGACTCGCTGTTAATACCAATAGAATTCTATATTAAAAAGGCATTAGTCATAGACCTTAAATAAACAAAGCATCTATAAAGTTGTATAGAAATTTCAAATGACATCTGAATTGTGATGCAAAGTAAAACCTGATCACCAGAGGTTGACCATCTAACCCCGTGAAGGCCCAAACTCGGAGGGCGTGATCCAAGTGAAAATTCCTGCACATCAACTCTTTCCTGCAGAAATTATTTCTTTAGTATATTGAAACGAATGTTCAAACTTTTTTTATTAAACAAATGAGTAACTCTTCCACGTATAAAAACGAATGTTTTGTAACTTACTATAAATCTTGGTTTCCGCAGCTTTAAACGTTTCTGAGACACAAGAAAAACAAAATTGATGAGTTAATTTAATGCCCCACTCATTGAAGCAATTTTCTCATGTATGTCATAACTTCAAATGTGCAATAAAAGAGAGGGAAAGTTCACCTCTACTATGGCTGATAACCTATTTGAGAGCTTAGGATTAAAATAGTTGGACCAAATTTGCGTCAACAGTTGATTCAACCATTCACATTGTTCCAATGTTGTAACAGGCTATATAATGTATGTACAAAGAAAACAAGTTGAAATCAGCATCACAGAGCGCAGTCATGAGAATAACAAAGGGAGAATTTAGCGAAAAAATACCGAGGTGTTGACTATGATACGACTCCATTTCTTGTTCAAGTCTTCCTCAAGTAGTTTCCTCTGGTAATTCCCATACTGCAAAACAAAGACCAACACAACAAAATTGATGTTAATTCAATAACTTAGCACATGAAAAAAAGAAAGAAAGAGAGAGAGATTGGTTACTTGTGAAGAAGCCCAAAGAGCAAGTGCAAGTGGGAACCAATTGGAGAAAGAGAAGAGGCATTTGTGAATAAAGCAAGCAATGAAAATGAGAATGAGAAAGAATGAAATCCGTGAATTGTTGTTATCCTTCAACTTTAACAACTTGACTGAAGCTTGTTCCAAATTCTTACTACTAGTCCTCATTGAGAAATTCAGAAATTGAAAAAGGAAAGATAGCATAGCAAGAAATGCATATTAATGGAATACTATTTTGTACCTAATTTGAGTGACACAAAGAAAAGGTACCCAATTCTGTGGTTGAGAATTTGTTCTTGGGTTCCATAATCAGTGTCTTGGAACAGAAAAAATTGTCTCCTTAAGTTTATTTTCTAATTATTTTATTCGTAAATGTCGGTGATTTAATTCGTTAGACGGTTAGAGGAGTGACAAATATCGGTGGGAAGTTACTTATTTTTATTTAATGTCTCAAAACCAACTTACGATGCTAAGTAGTCATAATATTACATGCATTGATGGTTGAGTAAGTATTTGATTTTAACTACTATCTGTACTAAATGAGTAAGTATTGCTACTCATTGTAAGTCAAATAGAGTAGCAATAGTACTAGACTTCTAAGTAGGGGTGTTCGCGGTTTCGGTTTGGATCGGTTTTACGGAAAAACTCATCTGATCCAAAAATAAATTTATTTGTGGTTTGGTTCGGTTTTGGATGATATGTTAAAAAAATTCAATCTGATCCGATCCAATTTAATGCGGTTTAATTTGGATCGGTTTTTGAATATCCAAATTATAGATTATATTTTTACTAATATTATAAAAATACTAATAAATCATAGATTTAGATATAATATATATCATATAGTATATTAAAAGTTAATATTATAAAATAAAAATGATCAATTATAGTTGAAATAAATAAAATAATAAAAATAAATAGATTAAACTAAGCTAATAGATAAGATAAAAAACTTAATTATTATATAATAATAAATTTATGTAATTTTTTATATTAATAAAAAATAAATAAGTATAAAATACATATACATGCAGTTCGGCTTGGTTTGGATCGATTTTGAAAATTCAATCCGAAACCCGATCCGAACCGCGCGCTTCTCACAAAATAGCATCCAAACACATCCAATAAATTTTAATTTTTTATGGTTTACAATTTGTTTGGATTGATTTGCAATTTTTATTTGGATTGATTTGGATTTGAACACCTTTATATCTAGATGCTCGTTTGTTTCTCGGGAGTTCACCCTCTAATCCAAGCTTAACAAGATAGTGATAAGTAGTTTGGGAATAATATTCAATGCTAATGTAATGTGATGTACCAAAGTGATAGAGAATAAGCACATCTTCCAATTTCCTTTCTCTTTTATTTTTTATTTCCTATTTCTTTTGCACATTTAGTTCCCTGTATAACTTAGTTGAAAATATATTTATACTTAATTTCTTTCTTTTTGAAAATATGAATTTTAAGGTAAATCTAGATTTAATTGATGTAAAAACTTGAACAAGGTAAAAAGGAACAACTTCAGCAACACCGATTTATAAAAAATGTTTTAACACTATTGTTATTATTAATGGGTGTTAAATAACGATCTCATAATTGGCTTATAAACTTGTATAAACATTTAACACCTATTTTAGGTGATAAACAAGTATTGGATATTAATACTTAACATCGGTTTTTCCTAACAAAAGGTATTTTTATTTCACTTATTGTTATATATTTAATATCGCTTCAAAATCGTGTGAAATGGATTTATTATACCTTTTTTTTTTTACCAAAATAAACTTAACTTCTTTCATTCATAAGGATAGAGTCAATACAACGAGGAATACTGTTAACATGACTGCGTCGAGGCCATGAATTGGCCACCTTTGTAAGACAATGGGCAACCATATTCGCTTGACGCTTAATGAACTTAACTTCAAAGTTCGTGAAATTACAAAGTAAAGATTTAATAGAACGAATAATAAAATTAAATTCAGAATCACCAATGATATTAGAATGAATAACTTGGACAACTTGAAGAGAATCACCCTCGAAGATAACATTGTCAAGGTGAAGGGTTAAAGCACTTTGGATAGCTTCCTTTAAAGCCAACGCTTCCGCTTCAAGGATAAAAAACGAACCAACATCCCAAGTAACACCTGCTTTAACAAAATTCCCCAAGTTATCTTGGATACACCAACCTCTATTAGTAGTTCCTTGAGAACGATTAAAACCTACATCAACGTTACATTTAAACCACCCGGAAGGGGGGGAAATCCAAGAAAGAGTGGAAGAAAGAGACGGCTCTCCATCCTGGGGATTTTGAGCCAACCACCACTCTTGCCACTTGTGAAAAGTTAACCAACCAAGCCTTGACACTTCCTCCTTCTCATTATTCCAAATAAATTCATTCCTGTTATGCCACAATAACTCAATCATCATAGCAAAGCGCCCCGCTACCTTCCTATCCTCCCTATTACACAAGTTCAGAATAAGAAATCGAATGTCATTACTATGATGAAGGAAGGGTGTTCTCCAACACTCGATAGTGTCAGGACATCTGAAGAACACGTGCCAATCATCCTCTTCCTCCTCCCCGCAGAATTGACACATAATAGGACAAGGAACATGGTGTTGTCGTAGTCGGACCCGAGAAGGCAAACAACCCGAACAAATCCGCCATAGAAGGTGTTTCGCACGTGGGGGAGCAATGATAGACCACAAACCATTCCAATTAACCTCAATATTCACCTGACTAGGAGGCTTCTTACTACTTTTCCAAAGGCAATAACCAGAACGAGCACTATAATGCCCATCTTTCTCTTCCCTCCACACCAAACGGTCAACGACAACGTCCTCCACTAACGGGACATAAGTAATAGCTTACGCTCCTGAAAAATCAAACAACTCTCTAATCAACCTCATATTCCACTGTTTGGCATTTGGCAACAACAAATCTTGAACAACCAAATTATAGATACCTTGTTGTTGTGGTCCCGTAACACACCTATCATCTTTTCCCCGAATCCAAGGTTCCTGCATAACCTTAATCTGGCTGCCATCACCTATACTCCACTATTATACCTGTTTTAAAACATGTTTTAAATATCACATTTATAATAACGGTAGTAATAACACTGAAAAAAGGTGAAATGTTAAAAAATTGAGCAGTGGTATTTAATACGTAATAATTTGAAGAAAAATGCAAGAATGAATATGTGTCACTATTTTAGTGGTGAATTTTAAATTAATTTTAAATTTAATTTCTTTTTTAATAGGAATTATGAGGTTGTGGTGATAATTGATGGTTAGGATTTATTCTTGCATTTCTTGTTTTTTCATTTTCTTACTAATAAGCATTTTCCTAAAAAATTAGGTATTATATCCTTTTTTTGCACTAGTAGAGTTGACCTATATAAGCGGGAACTGGATTACTAATAACCATAAACTTCATTTTTTTTTTAAATATTACAGTAGGAGTCGATCCATAAGAGTCGGGAGTTGACCCATAAGAGCTATGTCGACCCATAAGACCTAAGAGTCGATCCATAATGTACATAAGCTTAATTTTTTAAAATGTTACAGTACGAGTTGACCTATACGAGTTAGGAGTCGACTCTTAACCCTGTTTTTCACATAAAATCTTCTTTTTATCATAACTTTTGATCTGTAAGTCCAAATGATGTTTCGTTTGAACCATTGAAAAGTTCATGCGAATTCCTATGAAGTAATAATATAATTAGAGACTGAATGTGTTGTAAAAGTATGATTAATTAATGAGAATTACTTGTATCGTTGACGTGTTGTTGACAGTGAATAATGTGATTAATGTGTTTATGAGTTATGGGTATGAATTGATATATTATACATGATAATTTTAAGTGTTGTGTGTCGTTGCATTAAAGGTGAGTTGTATATATGTGAATTAATAATTTTACTGAGTGGAATAATTATATATGCTTGAGTTGTGTTGGTATGCTGAGTATTGTGTTGAGTTGTTGTGGTAATCTAGAAGAAGGGATCACGCGAGTTTATCAATATATTATGTTAGAATCAGAGATGGATCTTAATGCATTGATGTTTGTGAATATGACCTTGCATTCATGTTTAGTTGTGTCAAGAGGCATGTTCGCTAGTTCATAAGAAGGGACTAGTGGCTTGTCCCAAGCCTAGAGGGGGGGGGGGCTCATGGGTTCAGAAAAGGAGACTCGATTCCAGAGAGAAACAAATGTTGAGTTGGCACCACATACATATGCATAGAGTTGTATAGTCGAGTTGTATTGCATAACGAGTTATATGTATAATTGTTGAGTTATATTTGTGGAATTGTAATTAATTGGTGAATTTGGTGTGAGAATGTAATTAATGTACTGTGATTGATATTGTGTAGAATATGTTATGTGTTAATATCCTACCTTGTTGTTTATGCCATTTACTATTGACTCTGATTTCTCACCTATTCTATTTGAATGTTTCCTTTACATGAGCATCGTGCAAATACTCAAGAGCAAAGACGCTGATGTGAGTGGAAGCTAGCTCATGAAGATATATATTTTAGTAGTTTCGTTGTTTTAGTATTGGTTATTCTCTAGTATGTAACACTGGGGAACTGTTTCATTTCTCTGTTTTATGTTGAGATTTTGAGAGACAATGTATGCTCTCATATTTTTATGTTTGGATGTGATAAGCACTTGAAGAAGATTTACGAGTCGATGCTTTTACGTATGATATGCAATTTTATTATGAGATTTAAATTAGTATGTTTTAAATGAGTATTTCTGATGCGATGATATTTTAAGTGAAGGTGAACATGCGATGACAAATGTTGCATGTTTATTTAAATGAAGTGTTACATGATCAGCAAGTGTGTGTCGAGATGTGTACATCCTATGTGAAAAATCTCTAATTTAATTTTAAGGGTTAAATATATTAAGCTCCCTGCCATTATAGAGAGTTTTGGTTTACGCCCCCTAAAGTTTTTTTTTTATTAAATGCCCCTTATAAAACTCAAAACCTAGACTTACCAAACCCTTTTACCACATCTGTTGATTGGGCTTTGACTTGCTGGATGATGTGGCAAAAGGGTTTATATAATTGCCCAAAACATCAACAAACATGAAAATAAACCTTAAACTCATGCAATATAATGTGGTAAAAGGGTTTGGTAAATCCAGGTTTTGGGTTTTATAAGGGGCATTTAATAAAAAAAAATACTTCAGGGGGCGTAAACCAAAACTCGCTATAATGGCAGGGGGATTAATATATTTAACCCTAATTTTAAATATGCGTTAGGGAAATATGGTGTTACACATCTGGTACACAAACTCTATTTCTAAATCTCATCACACCATTCTCGTCGACTTTGAAATCACCACTTTTATCTTGATTAATTGACACCAACTGGTATTCAATCTTCTAACATTCTCTAATCTCTTCAAGAATATCTCAAGTCAGCTTTAACATGCCTAATTTCACACTGTTACGAGTCTGTTAACGTACTAAACTCAAAGCTCAAAATTATTCAATCAACTCTAACTCTCGAACCATAAGTATCGACATATGCAATGAGTTCCTGCTAAAAGCATCAACAACAATATTAATTTTACCAGGATGATAATTCAAACCAAAATCATAGTCTTTTAAAAATTTGAGCCACCTCCTTTACCTCATATTTAACTTTTGTGATCACTAAACACTTACAATCTAGAACCAAACAGATAATGTCTCAAAATCTTTAAATACATTTTTAATATTTAAAAAAAAAAATCTTATGAAATTGTTATGCCTTCAAACTCTTATGAAATTCTTTTTCAATATTTACAAATAAAATCTTACATTAATCATTCTATATTTTATTTGTCGGGTTTTTATTCATATGATTATAGTTGTTTATATTTTATATGACTATTGAAAATAAGATATAGAGTGAAAATAAATTCCATTAATACAAAATTGTGAAAATAATATCATTCTTGCATAATTTTTTTTTTTATAATATTGAGCAATTAAGATTATAATTGTTTATATTTTATCTTATAAGTGAAAAGGGAAAGATGGATATAACTAACATAAAATCCAATAAAAACGTGTTAAGTGATGACTAAGATAAAACAAAACGAATAATATTTTAGTTTAGAATATATATTAAGTTTTTGGTTTACTAAAATGGAGAATATATATTAATGTTTCCTAGTTGGAACTTTGTTTCATTTGAAAAAAATACATTTCAGAGTACTCAATATCTACTACTATATATAATACTCAATATCCACAGACTATTCTCATACTCAATATCTACGTCAAAATAAAATAAAATACTAGTTAGTTGCAAGTTAAATTTGAATTCTGTGATATCATACTATCATTCATCACTTCAATCTCTCTCTCTCACACCCTAATGGATGGTAAGTACATTTTTAATTTTTTTTATCTCTTTTTTAATATCCTATGTAGTTATTTTAAGTTATTTTTTCTTTCAGAAAAGAAGAAGATCCCTACCTCTGCAGTGTGGATAGCCGTTGGCAGCCTTATCGTCTTTTTTATTCTTTTAGTTGCTATTACTCGATTCTGGAATTTTCTTCAACGACAAATTATTAATAGGATAGTTCGGGAGAGAGTCAATGAGTCAATATTTGACTCATCTGTCTCTCTTTCACACAGAGAAGTTCAGTGTATGATATGTGTTTATGAATTCAAAAATGGAGAAATAATTCATAGACTATCGTGCGGACATACATTTCACAAAAAATGCATGTTTGGTTTTTTATTAAATTCCACTCATACTTGCCCGAATTGCAGGGCAAAAATTTGAGATCCTATTCGATATATTAATAAGCCTTTGTGGCACATTAGGTCTCCTATAAGGTTTGTATTATTTATTTTATTTTTCGTGATTAAGAATATTTGTAATAAATGGTTAGTGTGACATGAAATAAAATATTTCTTTTATTTCCTAAGTTCTCTTTTTTTTTTTATTAATGTGTATTTCCGTGATCTATTCTTACACTACTTTTTTGGGTTGCCATTATTTTCAAATGCTAATTAAGAATTGGTTCCAATTCCAATTTTTAAGTTTTAAACAAGAATTGTATCCACTATTTACAATATTCTTTCTAAAATCGATTTTTAGAATTTACTGTTTTTAAAAGAAAAAAGTGAAACAAGTAATACTTGTTTTCGTTTTAAAAAATTGCTATCTTCATTAATGACAATGACAATCTTGTAATTTTTCGCAACTTAGTGTTATAAAAAAAACTTAAGGAATTCAAAATCAATACTCACTAAAACATGTACCACTTCAATTAATAAAACTTTAAGCTTTAAATATCTGATAAATTAAAATATCATTTGACTTAACTTATAAATAAATAAATAAATAAAATTAATTCACTTATGGTCAATTAATTCCACTTAATTATCATTTGTTTACATACGTTCTTGCTTATAAGCATGTAACTCCGTCTTTGTATTTTTTCAATAAAATATAATAATTGTGTTAACATTGATTTTCCATTCAAATATTTTTAATTTATTTTTAATAATAATAAATTTCCAAACAAACTCAGTCCATATTTTATATATGTGTCGGCTAAATTACATTTCTACTTGAAGGCACCTCTATTATAATAACCGCCTGCTTAGCAACATCTTTTCTGGGTAAGTTACTCTCCTATTCCGGAGAAAGAGCCCCACCCCAATTCGGATTCGAACCGATGTTGCCTATTTCTTAGGGCTTCAAGAGCGTGTATATATATATATATATATATATATATATATATGTTGTGAAAAACGATACCAATAACAAAGTATAATAGGGAATTAGGGAAGAGAATAAGAACACAAGAATTGGTTATAACTGCTATTCTTTCGCTTTCTCTTAAAACAAGATTACAAGTTTACAAGAATAACAAATAACCTCTCTCACCCTAAATTAGGATTTGCAGCTTAGCAATGATGAGAGACTAGTATGCTATTTATAATAAAACCTAACATACTAACTAATGGGCTTTTTCAGCAAGGCCCATTACACAAGCCAACTTAATAAACAAGCTAACTTAACAAATTAGGGTTTAAACACTAAAACCTAATTTAACATGCTAACAACTCTAGCATCTTCGACATCTGCATGCTAGACCCATCTTCGACTACAGCATGCACACTTCGACACCAGCAAGTGAACAATCCTTCGACTTCATGCTTAACCCTGTCGAACTGTCGAACCAAGAAGTTACCCTTCGACCATACTAGAGTTCGATCCAATATCTCACAAATCTCCACCTTGGACCTAACTCTACAACGTCAAGGAACAAACTAGCTTTCTTCATGCAGCTTTATCAACTGCATACAGTGGAAAAACTTGCAACTCGGCAATGTCTTGGTGATCATATCAGCAGCATTGTCTTCAGTCGAAACCTTCAGCACTTGGACTTCTCCACGCTCGATTACTCCTCTGACGAAATGCAGCCTCACATCAATGTGCTTAGTTCGCTCATGATAGGCTGAATTCTTCGACAGGTGTATTGCACTTTGACTATCACATTTAACAGTGATACCTCGACCTTGAAGTTTTAGCTCCTTTGCAAAACCTTCAAGCCACAATGCTTCTTTCACAGCTTCAGTTAGGGCAATATACTCCGCTTCAGTGGTTGATAGAGCAACAACCATCTGAAGTGTTGCTTTCCAACTAATTGCAGTGCCAAACATAGTGAAAACATATCCAGAAATAGATTTTCTGGAATCCATACAACCTGCATAATCAGAGTCGACATATCCTTCTATTACTGCTTTACTATCTTCACCCAAGGCTCCACCATAAATTAGAACTCTGTTCAGAGATCCATTTATGTACCTTAAAATCCACTTCAATGCTTGCCAGTGAGCCTTTCCAGGATTCGCCATGTACCTGCTTACAAGACTTACTGCGTATGCTATGTCGGGTCTAGTACATACCATAGCATACATCAAAGAACCGACTATATTAGCATATGGGATGCTATTCATATAGGCTCTTTCGACATCAGTACTGGGACACTGATCAATACTCAGCTTGAATTGAGGGTTTGTTGGAGTCACAACTGGCTTCGAATTTGACATACCAAACTTTTCAAGAATCTTCCGTAGATATGCCTCTTGAGATAGGCATAACTTCGACTTCTTTCTATCTCTTCGAATGTCAATTCCAAGAATCCTGGAAGCAGCTCCCAGATCCTTCATGTCGAACTCCTTATTGAGTTCAGCCTTCACCCTCGTCACATCTTCAACATTGTTGCTTGCTATGAGAATATCATCCACATAAAGCAACAAAATAACAAATGAATTACCAGGTCGAAATCTGAAGTAAACGCAGTGGTCGAACTGACTTCTAATGAAACTTATGCGTGCCATGAACTTGTCGAATCTCCTATTCCACTGTCGAGGAGATTGTTTCAGCCCATACAAAGATCTCTTTAACTTGCACACACAATCTTCCTTCCCTTTTTCGACATACCCTTCAGGTTGCCTCATCAGGATCGTTTCATCTAAATCACCATACAAGAACGCAGTCTTCACATCCATTTGTTCCAGTTCAAGATCGAACTGTGCCACCATGGCAAGCAACATTCGAATGGACCTATGCTTCACAACAGGAGAAAACACATCATTGAAGTTGACACCTTTTTTCTGAGTGAAACCCCTTGCAACTAACCTTGCCTTGTATCTTTTCGACGTCACTCCTTCAAATCCTTCCTTAACTTTGAAAATCCATTTACAGCTGACTAACCTTGCCCCAACAGGTTTCTTGATCAGTTCCCAAGTATGATTATCATGAAGAGATTTCATCTCATCATCCATGGCCTTCAGCCATTCAGTCTTATTTCGACTCCTCATAACTTCCTTATAGTCTCTAGGTTCTTCGTCTAGAACCTCACTTGCAGAGATTAAGGCATAAGCTATAAGATCTGCATATCCAAGTCTCTGAGGTGGCTTGATGACTCTTCTCGACCTATCTCTCAACAATAGGTAGTCATCGTCAGTTTCCTCAACTTCAGCATCTTCTGCTTCTTCTTCGACTTCATCTGGGATATGCAATTCAGCATCAACATGCTCCACCTCAACAGGAATCTCTACCTGTTCCAGCTCTTCGTCAGATGTTTCTGTACTTCGACCAACATCATCAGTTTTCTTAAAAGCCATTTCAACTTCATTGAAAACTACATCTCGACTGGTGATACACCTCCTGTGACCTGGCTCTAGGCACCATAGCCTATAAGCTTTGACTCCTTCAGGGTATCCCATGAACATGCATTTCAGAGCTCTAGGTTCGACCTTGTCTTGCCTAATGTGAGCATAGGCTACGCAGCCAAATACTCTCAGTTTGTCGAGATCTGGTGGATGTCCCGACCAAACTTCTTCAGGTGTCTTCATATCTAACGCTGTCGAAGGACATCTGTTTATCAGATATGTTGCTGTCGAAACAGCCTCAGCCCAGAACACCTTTGTTAACCCCGCACTAGTCAACATGCATCTGACTCTCTCCAAAATAGTTCGATTAAACCTTTCAGCCAAACCATTTTGCTGTGGAGTACCTGCAGTAGTTCTATGCCTTACAATACCAGAGGCAGCACAAAAACTGTCGAATGCCTCATTGCAAAATTCAAGGCCATTGTCGGTTCTCAACCTCTTGACCTTTCTGCCAGTCTGATTTTCAACCAGAGTCTTCCAACTTTTGAAATTCTCAAAAGTTTCATCCTTAGTCTTCTGGATGAATACCCATAATTTTCTGGAATAATCATCTACTATGGATAGAAAATACCTTGCTCCTGAATGTGATGGACACCTTGCAGGCCCCCAAAGATCAGCATGGATGTAATCAAGGGATCCATGTGTTCTTTGTTTGCCTTTGTTGAACTTCACTCTGCAAGATTTTCCAAGTACACAGGGTTCACAAAACTTCAGCTTTTCGACTTTGTCTCCACCAAGCAGATTTTGTTTCCCTAATTCGACCAGACCCCTTTCACTGACATGGCCCAATCTCATGTGCCAGATTTCTGTTTTCGACAAAGGTTTCGTGGATGCAACATTTGTCGAACCACTTACAACTTCAGCCTTAAGGGTATACAAGCCTTGTTTCTTCACACCTCTCAAGACTTCCTTCGAACCCTTCATGACTCTTAGGATACTTTTCTCTCCTTGGAAAACATATCCTTTCTTGTCGAATTCACCAAGAGAAAGCAGATTTCTCTTCAAATCAGGAACATACCTGACTTCAGTCAACAACCTTATTGACTCATCATGGAGCTTGAATCTCACAGATCCAACACCTGCAATCTTGCAAGCCTTGTTGTTTCCCAGCAATACTGATCCACCATCTTGATCACATAATTCCTCGAACAAGTCTTTGTTTGGAGTCATGTGCCAAGTGCAACCTGAATCCATAATCCACTCCTTCTTAGAGTCACTGCTTGAAACCACAAGAACATCGGATGATTCGAAATCATCTTGAACAATGGCAGCGTTGCCATTATCCTTACCTCCATGATATTTCAAGCGTTCAGGGCACACCTTTCTTGTGTGACCCTCCTTCTTACAATGGTAGCATCGAATGCCAGATGCTTCGCCACTATAAGTCTTCGACTGGCTTTTGCCTTTCTTCTTGTCGAACTTACCATCCTTTCGTAAGAGTTTTCCTTTAACGGCCAAACCTTCGCCAACAGTCGAAGGTTTATGCTCCTTTCGTTCATTCAAGTCCTTAGAGTACAAGGCTGATTGAACTTCTTCAAACGTCAGGGACTCCCTTCCATACAAGAGAGTTTCTTTGAAGTGAGCATGTGATCGAGGCAAAGAACACAATAGTAACAGCGCTTGATCTTCATCATCGATCTTCACATCAATATTTTCAAGATCAAGAATCAGCTTGTTGAACATATCCAACTGCTCAGCCGATACTTTGTCTTCAATCATCTTGAATGAATACAAAGCTTGCTTCAGGTAGAGTCGATTTACCAGCGATTTGGTCATATACAAACTTTCAAGTTTCACCCATAACCCTGATGCCGTCGTCTCCTTTGATACCTGCCGGAGAACCTTATCACCAAGGCTCAACAAAATTGCGCTGTGTGCTTTCTCGATCATATTCGTCTTCTCCGCTGCCGTCAATTCTGCATTCATGGCTGCCTCTCCCTTCAACGCTTCCAAACAACCCTGCTGAACCAGTAGGGCTTTCATCTTCAAGCGCCACAGACCGAAATCATTCACTCCGGTGAACTTTTCAATCTCATACTTTGTTGAAGGCATCTTCTCCACGCTCACCGCACCAATTTGTTGTGAAAAACGATACCAATAACAAAGTATAATAGGGAATTAGGGAAGAGAATAAGAACACAAGAATTGGTTATAACTGCTATTCTTTCGCTTTCTCTTAAAACAAGATTACAAGTTTACAAGAATAACAAATAACCTCTCTCACCCTAAATTAGGATTTGCAGCTTAGCAATGATGAGAGACTAGTATGCTATTTATAATAAAACCTAACATACTAACTAATGGGCTTTTTCAGCAAGGCCCATTACACAAGCCAACTTAATAAACAAGCTAACTTAACAAATTAGGGTTTAAACACTAAAACCTAATTTAACATGCTAACAACTCTAGCATCTTCGACATCTGCATGCTAGACCCATCTTCGACTACAGCATGCACACTTCGACACCAGCAAGTGAACAATCCTTCGACTTCATGCTTAACCCTGTCGAACTATCGAACCAAGAAGTTACCCTTCGACCATACTAGAGTTCGATCCAATATCTCACAATATATAACTCTCTCTTCAATTATATAAATAGGGAGGATTTATCATTTGTAAACCAAGCTAGTAAAAGCAAAATAGTCAAACAACTAGAACAAAGTAAACTAGCTTGTAAAGTGTATTCTTAAACAAGAGAAATTTGCATTCTCTTAAATAGTTTCACTTTTCATGTTCCTCATAAAATCTCATTATAATATTTTTGTTTTTCAACAAAGTGGCATCAAAGCTTAGGTTTTTGATAGGAACTCTCTCTATATTATGGCGAACGATGGAGCAACATCCTTTTAAGTTTCACTTCTTATAAGAAGCACATATGATAATTGATATATTAAAATGAAGGCTCTTCTTGGAGCACACGATGTTTGTGAGGTTGTTTAAAAATGTTATAAGGAACCACGGGGTGATGATTCCTTAAATCAAACAAAAAATGATATTTTGAATGGTTCAAGAAACGGAAACATGAAAGCTCTTTTCGTCATCTACCAGAAATTGGATGAATATGAGTTTGAGAAAATCTAAAATGCAACGTCTACTAAAGAGGTGTGGGAGAAACCCAAACATATTACAAAGCCGAGGACAAAACTAAGAGGGTGCATCTACTAACTTCAAGAGGTGAATTTGAATCTTACATATGAAAGAGTTAGAGTCTATTTTCGAAAAAATTTCAAGAGTTTCCACTATTTCATTTCAATTAAAAAAAATGGTGAAAATCGAGGAAACAAAATATTTAGAGACTATAACAATAAAGCAACTTAAAAGATCGTTACTAGCTTATGTGAAAAAATTAACAAGAAAAAGAAATAGACCACGAAAAAAACATTTAAGATACAACTAAAGGAGAATGAAGAAATTCAAAGAAATGAGAGATACCAACATATTCGAGGTAGTGGTTAAGGACAAGGTCGTGGCCGAAGACATTTTAGATGTGGTAACTATGAACGAGTTTCAAATGTCAATAGCAACAATCACGAGAGAGGAGACCTCAACAAGAGGACGTTGGAAAGGATACATAAACAAAAGGAGTCATAAACCTAAAAGTCAATGCTACAATTATCAGAAGTTAGATCTTTCAAGAGTGGATTCGAGGAGAAGACCAACTATATGGAAGGAAAGAATGAGGAAGTTTGAAACAGTGTTGCTAGCGCATGAAAATAATGTAGGAAGCCAATAGAATCCATGGTATCTTGAAACGGGTGCAAGCAACCATATGTGTGGAAAAATGAGCATGTTCGTAGAACTAGATGAATCATTCAATGGAAATGTCTCATTTGGAAATGATTCTAAAGTTCCATTGAAATAAAAAGGTAATATTTTAATTCGTTTAAAATATGGGAAACATCCATTTATTTCATATGTTTACTACGTTCCAAACATGAAGAGTAATATTTTGAGTTTGGGACAACTTTTAAAAAATGGTTATGATATTCACACGTGTAGCGGTTAAATTTTAAGACTAGAGTCATTGATTGACTTAGCTCAGACATTTTAGTAGAGTCGTGTTTACACCAATTTTTGGTAATATAAACAATCATTATCCATCAACACTTTAGGACTGAATAAAAGTCCTTTTACAATATTCGTTCAAGTCTTGCGATTTATGATATCACTTAATGCATTCTTTAAGAACAAAATCATGTTCTTATTAGTGTTAGAATTGATTCCAACAACTTTTATAAAATAAGTTGTCGCATGACAACTTAAAAGAAATAATACTTGAATGTGCATTCAAAAGAAAGAAAGAAAAGAAAATGAAAAGAAATGTAGAATTGCAAGAGAAAAAGGAAAATAAACAAAACAATCTTAAATTGGTTGAAAATGTAAAGGTTGGTCCGAATCCATCTTTGTCCATCCCTGAATTTGTTTGTCCCTGCGGTGTAGATGTTACAAGGTTTTTCAGAAAATAGGATTCAACCCCTAAATATATAGTAATTACAACTATTTATAGAAAAAAGGAAGTAACTTCCTACATCTAATATTTTGACAAGTGTCTTATTTAGATAACTGTCATACCTCAATTTTGACCTAGTCTTTTTTACTATTTCGCAACATTCGTGTTTACTATTTCGCAACATTCGTGTGGACTGTGTTCTGGTCAATAGTTGACTGCATGAGATGTCTTTTGGCTCAATCATTTTGCGAATCTCGTCGCATCTGAGTTGAGATCAATTTTTGCACCTTGTATATTCGATTTCTTTGCATCATGTGTTAATTGGATCAATAGTTAATTCTATTATTGTCGAAATTTATTATTTTTTTAATCGAATTTATTAGTAATCTAATTGGCATTTGTGAATAATATTTGATTTATTTGTTTTCTTAAGGTTACATTCAAAAATGAGTTTTTTTTAATTAAATTTACATTATGTTAAATAGTTGTTTTTTTTAATAATAGTTATATGTTAAATTTTATTTAATTTTTTTAATTTATATGGCTATATATCAAAAAAAGATTATTAGGAACTTTGGGCCCAATTCTTTTCATAGGTCCATTTACTTTTTTTTCTTTACATAGAATAGAATGAAGCAAAAAAATAATAATAGTACAAACAAAAGTCTTGATCCCACGCCTCTGCTCCATCTTGCTATCCATGCCATTACAGTCCAAAAAATGCTGCATAGTCTGCTCTTACTCCTGCATAATAGCTGCTCCAATAAAACCAAAAATCCCTGCAATCAAAAAGCAAAAGATCAGAGTCAGACTACCAAAAGTGTTGAAAAGTCTATCCCCAATTTCCCCCCAAAACCATTTCATTTTCTCTATAAGAAACATAAGCAACATCAAGAATAGTGAGAGAAATCGGTCCCTTCTCAAAACAAACTTTACACAAACTCTCTCATCCGATTTCTGTTCAAGTAATAACCAAAACAAGAACCAAAGCTGGGCCTTACCACTCCAATTCTGGATACACCCTCTTCTGGCCCAATGTTTGATTTTCCACTTAAAAAAAACCATACATCACTTTTTTTAATTAATTCTTTTCATTTGTTGTTTATTTGTTTGTCGTTTTTATTAAACTTTTATTATATTAATTAAAATCAATTAATG
Source organism: Vicia villosa (assembly GCF_029867415.1). Taxonomy (NCBI): domain Eukaryota; kingdom Viridiplantae; phylum Streptophyta; class Magnoliopsida; order Fabales; family Fabaceae; genus Vicia; species Vicia villosa. The sequence goes on from NW_026705340.1 coordinate 383,439, forward strand.
ATGTTAGTTGATTTTTAGTTAATAAAATAAATATATTTCAATTAGTTAATTAAAACAACATGCAACAATGCAGCCAGCATGGTCTCATTTTTCAAGAATTTTACTGCTACTGCATATCAATACTACATAACACACAGAGTTATAAGTAATAAATATTTATTTTGGGCCAGTTAATGTCTTACGTTCCTAAACGGACTTTCTGATCCTCATCATAATCCTGATAAATTATTTTATATTATAATTTATAAAATAATTTCTCAAACAAAAGAAGAAGATTGCAATGTAAGGCCAATAAGAAAAATAACGGAACAAGAGAGTCGTGAGTGTGTTCCTCTTTTGAATTAAAAGCAAAACAAGGGAGGAAATTTGGCGTTAAAATAAATGAAACAAAAAAACAAACACAAGCTTTATGATTAGAGACAAACACCAAGCCTTACTAGGACTCTCTTTCCTGTTTCCACGCTTCCATCATTTTTTTCAAACATTTACATTTATACTTATCACGCAAAATAGACCAAAATATCACCACAAGGGAGGAAATCGCAGAGATGTCGGCAGCGTCGCGGGTGAACGGCTTCGCGGAGCTAATTAAAATAAAGTTAGAAACAACAAAAATAAAAAAGTAAAAAGATAATAAAAAAAAAGTAAAAAATATGAAAAAGTTGGGATTTGAAGTCAAGTCCCCTTGCACTCACAATCCTTACCTAACTCTACAACTTTTAGACCATCGCGCTCTGCCATGAATGTTGCATTAACGGCAACGGAGAAGACGACTTTGATCGAGAAAGCACACAACGCAATTTTGTCAAGCCTTGGTGATAAGGTTCTCAGACAGGTATCAAAGTAGATGACGACATCAGGGTTATGGGTGAAACTTGAAAGTTTGTACATGACCAAATCACTGGTAAACTAACTCTACCTGAAGCAAGATTTGTATTCATTCAAGATGAGTGTTGGCTGAGCAGTTGGATATGTTCAATAAGTTGATTCTTGATCTTGAAAATATTAATGTGAAGATCAGTGATGAAGATCAAGCGTTGTAACTATTATGCGCTTTGCCTCAATCACATGCTCACTTCAAAGAAACTCTCTTGTATGGAAGGGAGTCCCTGACTTTTGAAGAAGTTCAATTACCTCTGTATTCTAAGGACTTGAACGAACAGAAGGAGCATAAACCTTCGACTGTTGGTGAAGGTTTGGCCTTCAAGGGAAAATTCTTGCGAAAGGATGGTAAGTTTGACAAGAAGAAGGGCAAAAGTCAGCTGAAGTCTTACAGTGGCGAAGCATCTGGTATTCGATGATATCATTGTAAGAAAGAGGGTCACACAAGAAAGATGTGTCCTGAATGCAAGAAAGCTCGTGGAGGTAAGGATAACGGCAACATAGCCATTGTTCAAGATGATTTTGAATCATCTGATGTTCTTGTGGTTTCGAGTAGTGACTCTAGTAAGGAGCGAATTATGGATTCAGGTTGCACTTGGCACATGACTCTAAAGAAAGACTTGTTCGAGGAATTATATGATCAAGATGGTGGGTCTGTATTATTGGGAAACAACAAAGCTTGCAAGATTGCAGGAGTTGGATATGTGAGGTTCAAGCTCCATGATGATTCAATAAGGTTGGTGACTGAAGTCTACTATGTTCCTGATTTGAAGAGAAATTTGTTTTCTCTTGGTGAATTTGACAAGAAAGGATATGTTTTCCAAGGAGAGAAAAGTATCCTAAGAGTCATGAAGGGGTCGAAGGAAGTCTTGAGAGGCGTGAAGAAACAAGGCTTGTATACCTTTAAGGATGAAGTTGTAAGTGGTTAGACTAATGTTGCATCCACGAACTCCTTGTCGAACATATAAATTTGGCACATGGTATTGGGCCATGTCAGTGAAAGGGGCCTGGTCGAATTAGGGTAAAAAAATTGTTTGGTGGAGAAAAAGTCGAAAAGCTGAAGTTTTGTGAACCATGTGTACTTGGAAAATCTTGCAGAATGACGTTCAACAAAGGCAAACAAAGAACACACAGATCCCTTGATTACATCCATGCTGATCTTTGGAGGCCTGCAAGGTGTCCATCACATTCAAGAGCGAGGTAATTTCTATCCATAATAGATGATTATTCCATAAAATTATGGGTATTAATCCAGAAGACTATGGATGAGACTTTTGAGAATTTCAACAGTTGGAAGACTCTGGTTGAAAATCAGACTGGTAGGAAGGTCGAGAGGTTGAGAACCAATAATGGCCTTGAATTTTGCAATGAGGCGTTCGACAGCTTCTGTGCTGCCTCTGGTATTGCAAGGCACATAACTACTGCAGGTACTCTATAACTAAATGGTTTGACTAAAAGGTTTAATCGAACTATATTTTTGGAGAGAGTTAGATGCATGTTGACTAGTGTTGGGTTAAAGAAGGTGTTTTGGGCTGAGGCTGAGGCTGTTTCGACAATAACATATCTGTTAAACACATGTCCTTCGACAATGTTAGATATGAAGACACTTGAAGAAGTTTGGTTGGGACATCCACCAAATCTCGATAGACTGAGAGTGTTTGGCTCTGTAGCCTATGCTCACATTAGGCAAGACAAGGTCGAACCTAGAGCTCTGAAATACATGTTCATGGGATACCCTAAAGGACTCAAAGCTTATAGGTTATGGTTGCTAGATCCAGGTCACAAGAAGAGTATCACCAATCGAAATGTAGTTTTCAATGAAGCTGAAATGGCCTTTAAGGAAACTGGTGATGTTGGTCGAAATACAGAAACATCTGACGAAGATCTGGAACAGGTAGGGATTCATGTTGAGGCGGAGCATGTTGATGCTGAATTGCATATTCCTGATGAAGTCGAAGAAGTAGACGATGCCGAGGAAGTTGGGGAAACAGACGATGATTACCTATTGGCAAGAGATAGGTCGAGAAGAATCATCAAGCCACCTAAGAGACTTGGGTATGCAGATCTTATAGCTTATGCTTTAATCTCTGCAAGTGAGGTTCTAGACGAAGAACCTAGAGACCATAAGGAACTTATGAAGAGTCGAAAGAAAATTGAATGGATGAAGGCCATGAATGATGCGATAAAATCTCTTCATGATAATCACACCTAGGAACTGATCAAGAAACCAGCTTAGGCAAGGTTAGTCAGCTGTAAATGGATTTTCAAAGTTAAGGAAGGAATCGAAGGAGTGGCGTCGAAAAGATACAAGGCAAGGTTGGTCGCAAGGGGTTTCAATCATAAAGAAGGTGTCGACTTTAATGATGTGTTTTCTCCTATTGTGAAGCATAAGTCCATTCGAATTTTACTTTCCATGGTGGCATAGTTCGATCTTGAACTGGAACAGATGGATGTGAAGATTGCGTTCTTGTATGGTGTTCTAGATGAAACGATCCTGATGAGGCAATCTGAAGAGTATGTCGAAAAGGGGAAGGAAAATTATGTGTGCAAGCTAAACAGATCTTTATATGGACTGAAAAAAATCTCCTCGATAGTGGAATAGGAGATTCGATAAGTTCATGACACGCAAAAGTTTCGTTGGAAGTCAGTTCGACCACTATGTTTACTTTCGATTTTTACCTGGTAATTCATTTGTTATTTTGTTGCTTTATGTGGATGATATTCTCATATAAAGCAACAATGTTGAAGATGTGACGAGGGTGAAGGATGAACTCAATAAGGAGTTCGATATGAAGGATCTGGGAGCTGCTTCCAGGATTCTTGGGCTTGACATTCGAAGAGATAGAAAGAAGTCGAAGTTATTCTTATCTCAAGAGGCATACTTACGAAATATTCTCGAAGCCTGTTGTGACTCCGACAAACCCTTAATTCAAGCTGAATATTGATCTGTGTCCCAATACTGATATCGAAAGAGCATATATGAATAGCATCCCATATGCTAATATAGTTGGTTCTTTGATGTATGTTATGGTCTGTACTAGAACTGATATAGCATATGCAGTAAGTCTTGTAAGCAGGTACATGGAAAATCCTGGAAAGGCTCATTGGCAAACATTGAAGTGGATTCTAAGGTACATTAATGGATCTCTAAACAGGATCCTAATTTATGGTGGAGCCTTGGGTAAAGATAGTAAAACAGTAATTGAAGGATATGTCGACTATGATTATGCAGGTTGTATGGATTCCAGAAAATCTATTTCTGGATATGTTTTCACTATGTTTGGCACAACCATTAGTTGGAAAGCAACTCTTCAAAAGGTTGTTTCATTATCAACCATTGAAGCAGAATATATTGCCCTCACTGAAGCTGTGAAAGAAGCATTGTGGCTTGAAGGTTTTGCTAAGGAACTGAAACTTCAAGGTGAAGGTATCACTGTTAAATGTGATAGTCAAAGTGCAATACACCTGCCAAAGAATTCAGCCTATCATGAGCGAACTAAGCACATTAATGTGAGGCTGCATTTCGTCAGAGAAGTAATCGAGTGTGGAGTAGCCCAAGTGTTGAAGGTTTCGACAGAGGACATTGCTGCTGATATGTTCATTAAGACATTTCCAAGTTGCAAGTTTTTTCACTGTCAGTTGATAAAGTTGCATGAAGAAAGCTAGTTTGTTCCCTTAATGGTATAGATTTAGGTTCAAGGTTGAGATTTGTGAGATATTGGATCGAACTCTAGTATGGTCGAAGGGTAGTTGGTGTCGAAATGTGCGTGTTGTAGTCGAAGATGCGTCTAACATGCAGGTGTCGAATATGTTAGGGTTGTTAGCATGTTAAATTAGGTTTTAGTGTTTAAACCCTAATTTGTTAAGTTAACTTGTTTATTAAGTTAGCTTGTGTAATGAGCCTTGTGGAAAAAGCTCATTAGTTAGTATGTTAGATTTTATTATAAATATCATACTAGTCTCTCATCATTGCATACTGCAAATCCTAATTTAGGGTGAGAGTGTTATTTGTTATTCTTGTAACTTGTAAACTTGTTTAAAGAGAAAGGAAAGAATAACAGTTATAATCAATTCTCGTGTTCTTCTTATTTTACCATCTTTTTCTAACCCTTGTGAGTTTCTTGCCGTCTAAAAGAAACTGTTTATACTTTGTTTACGGTCTTGTTTTTCACAACATCCATTCATCTAAGATTTCTAGTTTTAGAAAGCTTATAGAACTCATTCTTAAGATGATAGAACTCATTCAAGAAAGATTTCAAGAATTATAAAGCTTATAGATCATTATAATAAAAAAGCTTATATCGTTGGGAGCAATATAAGACCCAATAGAGAAATCATTAAATTTATAAGTTTTTATAAATACTTTGAATAAATTTATTCTCCAATACAATCATTAACACGATTTTCCCCCCGGCCCACCGTACAGAAAAGCTTGATGAACATGGCTTCCTTCTTCACCACGATATAATAAGTCATAACAATTTAAATTACCCCCTTTATTTATCTTCATATTTTTAGGTTGTATGTCAATTTCATTATATTCTGAATTAATAATCGTAATAAGTTCCATAAATCCCGAGTTTTTGAAATTTTCCTGTGGCAATCTTCCACTACCCATTGGAGGACTATCCATTCCGGGTGGATTATAAGTTTCACCACCATATCTAACGACTGTTGCTCCTGAACTTAAGTGAGAGAATAATTCTTTTGGCCAATATCCAAAACACTGTTGATCATAGGCTAGACATAACCACCAATGTCCTGTTGATTTATCCTACAAATATTTAAGAAATTAAAAGATAATAAAGTATACATTATGATATAAGTGTATAAATATTATTTTTTTCAAATGGAAATTACCTGTTTGATTGTGATAGGAAGAACGTATTTGTCAAATTGCCCAATGATAGAAACATGTGATAAGACCTTTCCAAGATGATGATCACTACTGACTTGCACAAAACCAGGACAATCCATATTGTAACATTCATGTCCACCTGCCTGCATGTTTGTATGAAATTGAGCAAAATAATATTAACTACATTTTTGTCTAAAAGTTTAATAGTTTGATTACTAAGAATTTTTATAAATTATAAAAAACATTGAATTTATATCAATACCGTCCAACGTGTTGTTGTGTGAAGTAGACTATCTCCATATAAGGATGGTATAACCTTGTATATAAAAACATTGATACAAATCGTACATTAAAACAATAGTTTATGGACACATAAAAATAAACGATGAAAACAATAAAATTAAAATAAACTTTACTTTTGAGAAAAACTTACCGCACTGCCAAAAAATATACTATTTAGATTTGATGGTGGACCACTCTCAATCCAAATTCCAGATAAACTATATTGTTTTCCTTTAAGTTGTAAATTATATATGCCAGTGGATGCAAATGCTCCATGAAAAGTCATAGTTTGAGTTGTATCGAGGGTAACTGACTAGAGAATAATAACAAATACAATATTTAGATTATACAATATTTCAACATAAAATTTTAAATGAATAAATTTTCCTTATTACAAAATCCAGTAATCCTTCTTTTAATGATAGATATTAAATGTGTATTTTACAATAAGTCGATATAAATATTTCTTATTGTTATGTTTAAATTTTGTAAACGTTACATGATTGTTAAATTTTTTGTTATAATTATATCTATCAAGCAGAAGCAGAGATAGTTCAACTTGAAGAGCGTCAGACTGAAGATTTAAAATCATTGTAGTTGTTAAAATATTTTTAACACTAAAAATAGTGGATCTTTTACATAAAATACAAAAGCTCATTCATAATAATATTTCCTCTTTGTCTAATGAGAACTTTGGCTGTAATGAGAACTGAGAACTTTTAATAATAACCATTGGATTTAAATTAATGGCTCAGATTTACCTCATATTTTAAATACATATTCCATAAATATCTTCCTCACTTAAACATTAATTAAATATCTTCCATATATATATATATATATATATATATATATATATATATATATATATATATATATATATATATATATATATATATATATATATATATATATATATTATGTTATAAAAAAATACTTCTTTCTTTTTAAACAAAAAGAATAATTAGACTATTCTCAAATACTAAAAATAATGTTGTAGACCCTATTGCATCAACTTATATTTCAAATTTTAATTTATGTTATGAAATAAATTTTTTGTTGTAAAATATTATTTTTAATTTGTATTGATAGTGAATCCAATATAAATATTTTATGATACCTTAAATTTATCATCTAATCTATAATCTTACACGGCATGATATGATTTGGATAGTTTACTTACATGATAGTCACGTGAGTTCGACTCGAAACCTTCAATTTGATTTCTTTTTCTTTTTTTGTAAATAGGAACTTTTCCTTTTGGACATTCTTCGGTAATATTACCATCATACGACTGCTTTTTTGGCACAGTGTTTCTTGTAAATGTTGGATAAAGCTATTTGACAATGAAATGGAAACAACTCAAGGATTTATATTTCAAATTTTGAATAGTAAAATGTATGATAAATAAAGTAATATAATTAAATCTATAAGGATTTAAAGTATTTATACCTGAATTTTGTGATTTTCTAGTAAAGGATGATTTAGAGAAGGTTGATTGTAGATATCAATACAATCAAAATCAATTTCCACATGATGCTGGATTTGTATACAAAAATTACAATCAAGTTAAACATATAAAATAAATTATAACAAAGGAAGATAAATAATAAACAATACCATCATGTTATCTGATGTAATAAAATAATGTGTCTCATTTAGAGATTCAGTTATTGCCTCAACATTGCCATATGCTACGCAAAAGCTAAGAACTAGAACCAGAAATAACGTCATAACTTTATAATTTTCACTTTTAAATAATTTTATGTAATATTTGCTCAACTGTTTATACGTATTTATACTAATACAAACAAATACTTTCCATATAAATTTAAACTATATAATTTTGACTTTAAAAATTAAAATTAAAATTAAAATTAAAATGATGTTAAATTCAAATACTCCCTCCGTTCCAGAATGAATGTCGTTTTAGCAAATAAAATTTGTTTTAAAATGAATGTCATTCAGATTTTTAATTGTAATAACGATTGTAATATTTTCAATTGTGTCATTTAATTATCATTCATTACAATACTTCTAATACATTTATAAGGTTAATAAAATGCACATCTCCCCCTAATTAAAACACTGCACAATTTCTATTTTTTTTTACACATTTAGCTCTTAAATATTATTATTATTATTATTATTATTATTATTATAAGCATTACCCCTAATTATTATTATGATTATAATGATAATAATAATAAACTATAATGGAAAAAATTAAATAAATATCTTGAATTCAGTAATTCATAATCTAAAGAAAACATTATTAATCATTACTTTTGAAATAAAATGTAAATAAAATTTAATTTAAATTTTACATGATATGCTATTTTATAGAAATCCAGCCAAGCTATACATATCATGTAAAATTTAAATTAAATATTTTATAGAATCCAGCCAAGCTATATCCTTTATGGCCTCTAGAAAAGAGAAACTTTAATTAATATATCAACATTTATATATACTAATTAAATTTAATAGTTAAATATTTTGAACAGATATTACAGAGTTTGGATCAGCTCCATTTAGACCATCTTCAATTGTAGTTTCGTCTAGTATATGTACCATTAATTTAATAATTAAATATTTAAAAAATTTGTCATGTCATAGTTGAGTTGTATTGCAATGCAACAACTAAAAGATTGTAGTATCCAATCAAATCAAATTATGAGGTAAAGTTGTGGGACTCATATCAAATTTTTAATAAAGTTAAACTTAAATAAATTCTTTTAATATGATGTGACTTAGTGGGTCTCATAAAGAACTCAAATGTAAGTTGCACCATTAGATGCTCTTAGGGTATCCTCCATTTAGTCCAGTTTAATGTAAATGACACGTCGCTAAAGTATAATTTAATGGCTGAGATTCAAAACATTAACATCACTATTTTTTAATTAAAAATTGAGTGAAGACCCATTTTGGTCCCTCACAAATATTACACGAGTCAAATTAGTCCCTCACAAAAAAATTGACCCAACTTAATCCCTTACAAAATTTAACCGGGTCATGCTAGTCCTTCTGCTAATATTTTTCTCAAATCGGTTTTTTCTACTTCTAAACCGGTTCTTTTCATACTTCTAAACCGTGACTGGACTGACACGTTAGATTTTTTTTAAATACTAAATTATTTTTTATTTTTAATTTCAATTTTAAACAGCTATCAAAGAATAATATCAAAAAAGCCAAAATTATTTCTTATAAAGTAATTTTAAACAAGTAATTTCCATGATTTCTACTAATATTAACAAATTCTATACATAAATTTTTATCTATGAGGTCTCAAATCCAAGTCCCATTCAAGTTAAATAATTTTCAATTTACAACTAGACAAATTAATTTTTATCGTTAATAAAGTGACTATCATTTACAACTAGAAAAATCAATTTCTATTGTTAGTAAAGCAACTATTATTTATAACAAGACAAATCAATTTCTATTGTTAGTAAAGTGATTATCATTTACAACTAGATAAATCAATTTCTATTGTTAATAAAGTGATTATCATTTACAACTAGACAAATCAATTTCTACGGTTAATAAAGTGACTATCAATAACAACTAGACAAATCAATTTTTATTGTTAGTAAAGTGACTATCATTTACAAATAGACAAATCAATTTCTATTGTATTAAATTGTCTGTCATTTAATCTGTAGAGACTTAGGTTCGAGACCATATTGATACAAATTTCGTATTTTTTATTTTAAATTTAGAATTGTTTAAGATTAACCACGTGGGTCTGAGTTCAACTCCTTATAAGAAACAATTTTGACTTTTTTATATTATTAATTTATAATTGTTTAAAAATGAAATTAAAAATAAAAATCAATTTAGTATTTACAAAATGAAAAATAAATAAAATCCAACGTGGCAATCCAGTCACAGTTTAAAACTAGAAAAAAAAACCGATTTGAGAAAAATATTAGCAGAAGGACTAATATGATCCGGTTAAATTTTGTAAGGGATTAAGTTGGGTCAATTTTTTTGTGAGGGACTAAGTTGACTCGTGTAATATTTGTGAGGGACCAAAATGGGTCTTCACTCTTAAAAATTAAAAGAAAAACACGATTCAACTTCTTCTACACCAAAAAGTATTGCTCCTGTATCTTATAAATTTTTAAAAATAATAATAATAATAATAATAATAATAATAATAATAATAATAATAATAATAATAATACTTGAGTTAAAAGGTAGTGCATTGACAGTGTAAAATAATTTTACACTGTCATCCAATAGAAAATCATAAATGTGCCATGTCATTAAGTTTTTTTTAATAAAAAAGTGGTTTAATTGGATATATGGGTGGTGATTGGTTGACAGTGTAAAAATATTTTACACGGTCAGTGCATTACCCCTTTTCTCATAATACTTCATCCTTTCATTGTTACATCTATTTTTTTTTTTTTTAATATTTGTTCAAAACATTTCCAACGTGGCCTTATTTTCAAAAGAAATTGTAATTAATATATGAGCTTAATGGTAGTACACGATCAGTGTAAACAAAATTTACACAGACATCCAATTAAAAAATTTTTAAGTGCCAAATAATAAAAGTATTTTAAATTTTTTTAATGTGACTTGATGCTTTACATGTTTGTCATTGGTTAACAGTGTAAAAAATAATTTACACTGTCAGTGCATCATCTCTTTTCTCTTAATATATTAACATTTATATATATGAATTATATTTAACAGCAAAATGTTTTGAACTAATATTACAAATTTCATTCATTATATTTTTTAATAAAATCTTGACAAAAGTCAAACAATTTCCTTTTTTTTTTTTTTACATTCGGCATCTTAAGTGTTAAGAATTTTATTTACACAATCAGGTGATTTTTATAATTTTTATTAGGGGTTTCAAAACTAAATCGGCTTAATAAAAAATCGTAAAATCAAACCAAACCAAGATCGCATAAAATTGTATTTGATTTGAATATATTTGAACCATTTTTTAGCAGAACCATACAGTTTGTTTGGTTTGCAGTTTGTATTTTGCTAACCAAATCAAATTAAATCGCATTGTTACAACCAATATATATTTCTTTAATTCTTTAGAGAAATCAACTAATATTATTTGTATATTTTGTCATATTCTTTGTATGATATTTATTTTATTTTATATATTATCAAAAAAAAATATTATTTATTTATAAATATTATTTTGACAAAATATATTTTATTGTATTCTTTGTATAATATTTATTTATGAATGTAATTTCGTGTATATATTAATTCTTTAGATCTAAGATAAAATTATAAGAGTATTTTTATGTTATCAAATTATAAACTTATATTTTGACAATTATAATATTTTTTATGATAATAAATGAACGATTAAATACAAAATTATATTTTTCTCTTCTATATATGTCTATATATGTATGGATGGTTCAATAATTTTTTTTGTAAAAAATAGAACCAACTGAACTAATCCAAACCGCATTAGTTTGGTTTGGTTTTATTTTTGAAAGTCAACTGGACCAAACTGAACCGAAAGTTTTTTTTCGCGGTTTAGATGATTTTTAGCGTCAAAATTGCCCAAACTGTACCACAAACACCCCTAATTTTTATAATATAACTATTAAAATTTTAAATTATTATCTAATATAAATAAATGTATAACTTTTTAAAAATGATTATAATAATAAATGTACTAAATCCATTCATTGTCAAAATTATGACATTTTAGATTCATTGAACAACTAATGAAATTGATTTATGTATTAATAAGATAGATCAATTATTCAATGAATAAAAAAAGTTAAGATTTGTTTAAAATAAAAAATACAAGAATTATATCTATTTTTTATTAACTTATTATTTTTTCAAATATAATTTTTGGGATTCCTATCTTTAAGTCTTATGACATTTATTTAAAATTTATTTGACAGTTATGTGATTTTAATAACTTATATGTTATATCTTTTACATTTTGAGTTATTTATCTAATATAAGTTAAATTATAACAATTTAAAAAATGGTTTAAATAATAAATATACTCCCTCCATTCTTAATTTAATCAAAATTTATATATATGCCATTTTACATTATATGCTATTTTACAGAAATCCAACCAATCGGCATCTTAAGTGTTAAGAATTTTATTTACAATTCATTTGACAATCAGAAAGTTTTTATAATTATTATAATGTATCTATTAAATTTTTAAATTATATATATATATATATATATATATATATATATATATATATATATATATATATATATATATATATATATATATATATATATATATATATATATATACCTAAATTTTAAAAAATGATTATAATAATAAATGTACTACCTCCATTCATTGTTATATCTAAATTTTAACATTTTGGATTCATTAAATAACTAATGTATTTAATTTATATATAAATCGGATACATCATTTATTTAATGAATCACAAAAATAAAAATTTGTTTTAAATAAAAAATTGCAGGAATTATATCTATTTTTAAATTTTTTTAATAACTTCTAATTTGTTTTAAATATATTTTTTTGGATTCTCTATGTTTAAGTCTGATGATAATTATTTAAAATTGTGTTAAATAACTTTTTGATCCTTATAAATAGTGTAATTTTCATTTTTAGTCTCACCCAGCCTTTAGGCAACGGTTTTTATAAAAAAAAAATCGTTGTCAAAACCAACTAAAATCATTGTCAAAACTAAATAGGACTAAAAATGAAACTCTAATATTTATAGAGACCAAAAACTTATTTAACCCTTTAAATTTTATTTGTTAGTCATGTGATTTTAATAACTTTTATATCTTTTAAATTTTGAGTTATTTATCTAATATAAGTTATATATATATATATATATATATATATATATATATATATATATATATATATATATATATATATATATATATATATATATATATATATATATATATATATATATATATATATATATATATATATATATAGCGTATCCGGTAAGAACTAATATCTATCGTGAGAAACAATAACTATTAATATGAATCGTCGTAATTAATTAACGTTTAAGATTTAAAAAATTTATATTAAAAAACGCTTTACTGAGTTATTTTTATTAAGATTAATATGTAAAAATTCCATAAAAAGATATTCTTACTCAAAATAATTATAATTATTAAATATTTTTTTACTACGTTTAATATTTTAAAAATTTATTAAAAAATATTATAAAAATATTTTCCTATTTGTTATAATTATATTTAATATTAAAAAATGACAATTTAGAACTTACTAATGATACTTCAATCCAATAGCTATATATCTCACGTTAATTTTTATTTACGGTAATGATTAAATTATTAAAAAAATATTGGAAGTCTCGTTTGATTTTGGAAGCAAGTCTAAAAATTTTATTTATCAAAATATATTTTGAAAAAATTTATAACTATATAAAATGGGAGATACAACGTTAATATATATTTTTTAAATAAGATTAATTTTTAAAAGATAATATTTTTTAAAGAAACTTATGAAACCATTTTATTTATTTTTATTACAAGGAATATGTGTAAAAAAGTATTTTTTTGGACTTTTTGTAGTCTTTAAAAATATTTATAGTTTAGATCATTTTTATTTTAATTAAAAAATTTAAATAGATTTAAATTATATTTTATACTCATATCCTAACTAAATTTTAATTATTTTTATAACAAACATTTTATATTCATATCCTAACTAAATATTAAGTATGTATAAATAATATTATTACAATATTTAAATAACGATGTAATTATTGTAATAAAATTATTTTGAGTAAATATTTCTTTTTATAGAATTTTTAACTTAATAGAAAAAAATTCAAAAATGTGCTCTTAATATGGAATATTTAAATCTTAAACGTTAATTAGATCTAACGATTTTTTTTAATCAAAGGGATAATTATTAATTCCAAAAACAGTCAAGATACAAAGGTGATCAAAGATCCAACCTACCAAAAAAACCAAACTGAACTAAAGCATCAAGGTAGCTATGTGCTTCCTTAATTTGGGTGAATACCACCCTCTATACATCACTTTCTCTATAATTCTATCTCCAATATCTATACTAGTAATCCTATGAGTATTCCTTCCAAAAATTACTTCATTTCTATATTGCCAAACACCATATATAGTTTCAGCCACTGCTATCTTTAGAATCTTATATCTCCAACCTTTTTTAGCGATCATATGCATAATCCACCCAAGCTCAAGAGATCAAGGTTGAGGCTCATGTGTTATGCCTAACCACTGCAGAACATATTTCCACACAGCTTTCGCAAACCTGCAGTCAAATAGAAGATGATCCAAAGTTTCATCAACCACTTTGCACAGGCTACACTCGTGTTCATTTATCAAACCAAAATGTCTTAATCTTCAATCTACCATGGCATACCATCCATGTAATGATAGCAGCCATAGGTCTAGCACAGTTACCTTTTAGAAGGTGTCTCCAGGGTAACTTATCTGAATTCATCATCTTATCATACAGCTGCTGCATACGAAATCTACTCTTTTGAATTATTTGATCCCAAATTGGCTGTAAGTTTGGAATATGCTCTCTTAATTTGAAGATTTTCTTTATCACCCACGAGTTACTATTACTTATTTCAGCCTCCATCAAGGACTTCTTCTTTAGATAATGGATATGCACCCATTTAACCTAGAGATTATCAGCTTTCAGACAGAGGTTCCATAGACACTTCAGTAAAGCAATATCATTCCAAATACACAAATTGAAAATGTTCATACCTCCAAGGCTCTTTGGCTTACAAACAGATTCCCAAGCAAAGGGGCTCTTCTTGCTAACAGTTGTTTTCCCAGTCCCGACAAAACTTCTACAAATGCTATCTATTCTCTTTATGACACTTTTTGGGATAGGGAGACAATGCATCTAAAATTGAGCAATAGCAATGACTGTATTTTGAACCAGTTGCATTCTTCCTGCCATGCTAAGCAGTCTCGAGGACCCATGTTTCACTTTAGTCAGGATCTTATCAATAAGGGGGAGATAATGTTTGATGTTTAGCTTTCTAGTTGTGAGAGGAACTCTTAGATACCTAAATGGAAGCAGGCCTTCTTCATAAGTAGTAGGCTCTTTAATCTTACTTCTGGTATATATATCCACTCCACCAAAGAAAACTTTTCATTTCCTAGGGTTAACTACCAGCCATGTAGTGTCAGCAAATGTGTGTAGCACCTTCATCATCATGTCTACAGATGTTACATCACCCCTGCAAAACATGAGAACGCCATCTGCAAATATGAGGTGTGTGATGCCCATTTTCTCACATTTTGTATGGTGATTAAAAGCTGAATCTTTCTGCATTTTGACAAAAAGTCTATTAAGATATTCCATCATCACAACCAACAAAAGAGGAGAGACGGGGCCTCCTTTCCTAACCCCTCTTCTAGCCTGCATCTCAGTTGTGAAGTCACCATTACTCTTGAATCTATAGGTAACAGTCCTGACCACCAACATTATCCAATGGATAAACCTACATGGTAAACCAATCTCTCTCATAACAACCTCCATAGCATGCCAATCTACCATGTCATATGCCTTTTGCAGATCAAATTGAATCATAACCCTGGGGGCCCACCTTTCCTATTGTATCCTCTGATTAGTTCATAAGCAAGCAGAATGTGATGATGAATAACCTGAACAGGGATAAAAGCTGCTTGAGACAAATGTATAACACTATGCAGAGTCTTGCTCAACTTGTTTGTGAGAATTTTTGAGATAATTTTATAAAAGGTTGTGCATCCAGCAATAGGCCTGTAGTCCTTCACACTCTTGGACTCTTTAGTTTTAGGCACCAAGGTAACAACTGTCTGATTAAAAGGTAAGAAAAATTTGTCTTGTTCAAAAAACTCCTGCACTGCCTTTATCACATCCTCCTTTATGATATTCTAACAAGACTCGAAGAATTTGGATCCATATCCATCTACTCCAGGAGACTTTAAATCACCAATACCTTGAAAGGGTTTTTTCAATCTCAGCAACTGTAACTTTACTGATTAGCATTTCTCTCTGTCCCTGATTAAGTTGACCCCCTGCTCTTAAAGCTTTTATGTCAACTTGATGGAGGCTAGTACTCTCTTGTCCCATAAGCTTTTTATAAAAATTCATTACCTCCTGTGTAATGCCAGCTTGAGTAGTAAGTAGAGTCCCATCATCCTTCTGAATAATATCCATTCTTTGAGAGCTTTATTTAGACTTAAGAAAAGCATGGAAATAGGCATTGTTTCCATCTCCTAATCTGATCCAATCAATTTTTGTTCTTTGTTGCAGTATTTTTTCCTCTATCTCATTCCAATAGATCACATCCTCAATCTTATCCTTAACTATAGCAATAATGTTTGGATCCATCTTATGACACCTAAGTTCTTCATAAGCCTGGTCCAGCATCTCCCTAGCCTTAATCTTCTTATTCTAGATATCATTAGTTTGTTTCTGCAACTTCAACAAGTCAGGTTTCAACCTCTTCAGTTTAAACCAAAGTTTCTGCATAGGAGTTCCTCTAGCAGGTTGAGTCAAGTTTCTTTCCACACATTCCATGTAACCGACAACATTAACCCAACAATTGTTAAATCTAAACTGCCTCCTGCCATAATTATTTCTTGGAGTAGTCAGGTATAAAACTGCATGATCAGAAACATGGGGAGGAAGGATAGTGAGAACATCTTGACTGTTTGTATGGAGCCACTCAACATTAGCTAATAATCTATCTATACGAGAGTAGATGGGATTATTAGCCTGCTTGTTGGTCCAGGTAAAGAATTCACCTTTGCTGTCCATTTCCCCTAGCCCAGTTGTGTCCATCATAGCTTGGAAATCCTCATATTTTGTTTCAGTAACAAGGTTCCCTCTAATCCTGTCCTGACTAGAAGCCACATTGTTAAAATCTCCAACAGCACACCAAGGCCCCTTGTTGGTTCTTATGAATATCTTCCAAGTCCTTCCAAAGTTTCTTCCTCTGTGTCAAATCATTATGAGCATATATGGCAGTCATCCATAAATTAAATCTCCCATCTACTACATAAAATCCACAATGAATAAACTGGCTCGAGCTAGTAACATGTCTAATATTCACTTTATTAGGGTTCCACTCATTCCATAACCTCCCATTACCATGGTGGCAATAGTTATCTATGTAATCTCCTTTTAGGCGAAGCTTATTTCTAATAGCAGAGGCTTTATTTTCCTTGACCCTGGTTTCGATCAAAACTATAATATCAGGTTGAAGCTTAAGGATATGGGAGCTAACCTCCCTTAGCTTATCAGCTTTGTTTAGCCCCCTAATATTCCATGCAGCTAACATGGTCCTCTGTCAAATGGATTATGTGAGCCATTCAAAGCCCACATAGCCCCAAAACCATTAAGAAATTGTAAACTATCAGATGAATCAGTTTGCAAAGGGCCCTTACCTCTATCACGTGTTCCTTTACTCACAGGTGTCCAAATACCTCTTCCACTGGCATCTTTGGATCCTCAGTCTGAGCATCCAATCCAC
Source organism: Vicia villosa (assembly GCF_029867415.1). Taxonomy (NCBI): domain Eukaryota; kingdom Viridiplantae; phylum Streptophyta; class Magnoliopsida; order Fabales; family Fabaceae; genus Vicia; species Vicia villosa. The sequence continues at coordinate 400,977 of NW_026705340.1, forward strand.
TAGCCTCCGGATGTTCAATCTCTGTCCTACTTTGCTCTGATTTTGCAACCTCATCCTTCTTTTTCTTTGGCTGCCATACCTTCTGTTGAACTGTATTCTCACGTTGGTGCCCAATCTTCTGGCATCTCTCATAAAATTTAGGTATCCATTCATACTCAATGGCCTGCTTCCTCTTTCTGCCTTCATTATCCGTAATGGTAATTTCACCAAGCAGTTTCTGAGTAATGTCAACTTCCACCAAAATTCTCGCGTAAGACACTCTCAATTTATGTGTGATGCATTCATTAGTGACCAAAGGTATACCAATTGCACTACCTATCTTGTTCAAATTCGTTGCTCCCCACAGGTGTAGAGGAAATTGAGGCAGTTTGATCCAAATAGGTAGAGTGCGAAGCAAACCCTTCTAGAGATTCAAATAAGGTCTCCATTCACACAACAACATCGGGATGTTTCAAAAAGTGTAAGGACCTTTGATTAGCACAACATCCATATTGTCATGTGTCTTGAATCGGAGAATGAAGTATCCATCATCATGATAGAAAAGATCTGGTAACTGAACAAAATTTTATGCCTTCATCAGGAAACTCTTCAGTGAATGCGTACTCAAATCTTCACCCAACATATACAAAGCTTCCTCAATGACGATCTCAACTTCCCCGTTCACAATTGTTAGGGGAACATACATCATAGTTCTACCCTTTGCCGGATTCGATTCCCACTAATGATATCCACCCAAAACTTCTGAGGTTCCTCATTCCCCTTCTTCTCTGTTTTTAGGGTTTCGCTATCAGTTGAATTCTTTGTTGTCTCTTGGTTAATCCTGATCGCATCAGGTTTGATTATAGGTTCAGTTGCAGGTTCTTCTGATTCCATCACCGGTGGTGCCGCCGGTGTTGGAGGAGTAGCAGCCGCCGGAGACACCCGTTTTGATGGTCGTCCCCGAGCTCTCCTAGACTCTGTTGGCATTGCAATAGAATAATTTTTTACATTTATAATTAGATCTAATGATTGATATTAATAGTTCCCATTTCTCACAAACCTATTTGTTCTCACCGGATATGCTCCCTCCCATATATATATATATATATATATATATATATATATATATATATGGGGACGTATCAAAGGAGAACTTTGGTTATTATAAGAATTAGGCTAAATTACCTCCAGAGTCCTTTAAGTTATTTAATTGTAACAAGTCAGTCCTTTATGTTTTTTTTGTTACATGTATGTCCTTTATGTCAATTAACGCATGCACCGTTGACCTATTTTTACTTTATTTTGTTCTATTACTTTTATTTTAACTTCTAAAATTCATATTAAATTCGTTTTTGGTCCAAAAATTTTGAAAAAATTTCTAAAAATATTTCTTCTCATTTTACACTTTGTGTAATTTTATGAGAATTTAATTTTCTGTTTTACTTTTTTTTTTTAATTTTTTCTTTTGCATGCATTTTAATTAGTTTAAAAATAGTTTTATGTACTAAAAAATTCTGAAAATTTTATTATATGATCCAATGATGCTCTATGACCTATGTTATGTGACATATCAGTACCATTAATGTTACTTCAGCTTTTTTGGAACGAATTTTGAGAAAAATGTCAACGGTGCAGACGTTAGTTAACATAAAGGACCAACATGTAGCAAAAAAGGACTAACTTGTTACAATTAAAACATAAAGGACTAACTTGTTACAATTAAATAACTTAAAGGATCCAGGAGGTAATTTAGCCTAAGAATTAAGAACTTTTAATAACAATCATATGATTTAAAATCAATGTCTCATATTCTACTCAAATTTTAAGTGACAATAATTAATAGATAAATTATGGTTTAAATACATATCACATAAATGTATATCTGAGCATTGATTTTAAATCGTATGATTATTATTAAAAGTTGTCATTCTCATTATAGCTAAAGTTCTCATTTGATATGTCCTCATTCTATATAGAAACAAACACTCCCATTCCTTGTCTTTAGTTTTTTTTAATACTTTTTATGTTACTTATTTATTTTTAGGATTAGAGTTTTTTTTTTTTGGCACTTTTGGGATTTTCCAGCATTTTTATTTATGTTGACCCATAAATTAGGATTCATAACCTAATTACTTAGTTTTATTATTCTAGTTTTTTAGTTTAGTTAACTAATTATTAGATTAGTTGTTTTATTTTATTAAAAAAATACAAAAAATTCAAAAATATTAAAAAGAAAATACTTTCATTTTGTTTTAATTAACTTAGTTAGATCTTTAGATTGATTTAGATTAGTTAATTTTTTTTATCTAATTAAAATGTCAAAAACAACAAAATTTTGTCTTTTTTTAGCTATTGATTTGTATATATTAAAATCCCCTGATTAATTCATTTGTAAATAATTGAGCATATATTTACATAAATTACTAATTGAATAACTAATAAATCAAACACTCAAAAACACTATAATCCTATTCAATTAAATAAAGGAAAAGTATTCTGATATCCTCACCTTATGATGGACCATCTGATGCATTCTTCTAAACAAAAGTATTCAGATACCCCCACTTTATGAGAGACCATCTGATTTACTAACCTCTAAAAATCACTTGATAAACAATTCTCATCTCTCTTTGCCTTCAGGGCTTTCTACCCCTTAATCGGGCATAATACTTCCTTTCAATCGTAGACAGGAAACACATAAGACTCCTCTCACCGAGTAGCTATCCTAATGCTAGAATACAAATGTAATTTCGTCCACTAAAAACCAAGCACAAATCGAACTACAGCGCTCTAATTCCTTAAAAGGGATATGTAGGTGTCATACCCCAAAATTTGCCCACACTTTTCAAAAATTCGAAATTTATTTTCAAAATTGAATGTTTATAAAATATTGGGTTCATTTACATTGAAATCCTGAATTTTATAAATATTCGATTTAAAGTCTTTTTTAAATATAATAGTTTACTCTTAAATTATTTATATTTTAAATTGCAAAATGCTGGCCGATACTTCATACACTTTCAATTGACTTTTTATTTTGAACAAATAATATAGCACAGTTGGTAAGGAGATAAGGTTTGCAAAGTACAAAGTCTCGGGTTCAAATCTCACTTCTAACACGTTCTTCTTTTATTTATTTCTAACTAAAGTTTTAATTTTATTTTCATTTATATAAAAATCACAAAAAATTACTTTTTTTAGCATTTAATTTTTTAATTTTCGTATTTCTTAATTAGACATTTTCTAAAAATTAACTTTTTCACTTTATGCACTTTTTAACCTAAAAATGACTAAAAATTATAAAATATTCAAAAAAAAAAAAGATTTTAATTTATATTTTAAACATGATTCACAACTTAGGGAACAAATAAATTATTTTTAGAAAGAATCAATTTATTTGATTATTTTCTAATTAATTATTTGGATCCCAATTAATTTTTTCCTTATTTTGTTAACCTAATCTTATAGTATAAGTAGGTCTATTTTTTAACATTAGTGAGGACAACAACCCTTATTTTACTAACACCACGTACATATTTCCACCCATTCAACAATTCTCTCACGTACAAAAACTTTCACACACCTATTTCCACAACTTTCGAAAAAACTATTCGTGTACAGTAACACAACCTCCATCACCATTAAAAATTCCACAATTTCTAACACTTACAACCTTGTACATATTATACACTAACACTAGCAACCATTGTACATATAGTTTCCCCTGCATTTATTTCACGAACAGTAACACAAACTTGCATCCATCGCATCACAACCATAAAAATCAACTTCAAATTCTAGATCCATAATTCTCACATTCAAAAATCGCAATCAATTATTTTTATCAAACAATGCAGGAATAATACTAACAAAATCAATATTGTATGAGCTTGTTTTGCAGGTAAAGGAAATCGTAACAGAAATTGTAGCCAAAAGCAGGCCGCTGCTTGCCGGACAACACCAGGACGCGAAACTATAGCCGATCCCTTCGTCGGAACCAGCGCCACGTACAACTCACAGATCCATCAATCCAGCCGCGCGGCAACCGCAACCTGCTCCGATCGAGACACCACAAGGACTGCCGGATCCCCGCTACGGACCTCCTCCGGAACGGATCCGACACACACGTTGTACCAGCTCCGCGACCGCCGCCACTGCAACGCCGCTTCCCTCACCGCGCTGCGAACCACCGGCCAACACCGAGACCACCGCTGGAGCCACGACGCCGATTCGATTTTTGTTGTTGTTGTTGTTGTTGTTTTTGCAGAGGAACAGAGAAGAAGGAAAGGCTCCGCATCAGTCGCATTTCCGCCGACAACACCGACGATGTTCTCCACTCCACGTCGGCGCAGCAAAACCGACACCGTGCATCATCCACGCAGCCATCACTTTCACGCAGAACCGCCCTCCATAAGAATCCGCCCAGCTGCGACGTCGTTCCGCCTTTACACCACCAATCGCACCATCCCACAAATTCAGATTCAAATCGGGTAAAATGATATTTTGATTTTGTTGATTAATGTATCTTATTTGCTGGAACTGTTGTTATTGTTTTGATTATTGCTTGATTGTTATTACTGTAATTATTTAAATTGTTTGTATTGAATTTTGGAGAAATAAGCCATGGTAGAAGAAAAACGGTCACGAAGATGATGAAAGAGAGGTTGAAGAAACACTAAAAATCACGTGTTTCCTTATTTTAATCTCTTTCATTTAATTAAATTTTTTAGTTTTATTTTATTGACTTGGCATGGCTTCATTTGTTGTTTATTTTAATTAAATAAAATTAAAAAATGCTTTTTTTTTGGTATAATAAAAAAAATAATCTACAATATAAGAAAGTTAACTGATCTGGAAAAACCAAAAATGCCCTTCTTGCCCAATATTAAGCCACGTGTATAGCTTAAGCATTCAGCACTCTGTTTTACAACAACTCCTTCTACGAAAGTTTCAGAGACTGTTTTTCTTCCAAATTCAAAAATAGTTTCTCACTCATTAATCCGTGTACCTTCTCTTTCTCGACCTCGTCTTTTTTCTCCCTCCTTTGCTTACGGCTTTACCTTCTTCTTCCTTACCCCTCTTCTTCTTCCTCCTCATCACATTAAACCTAACTTTTTGAGAGATCAAACCCCCTACGATACCCGACAACAACACCACCGCTCTCATAGCCTAACACAACACAACGTGTTTCTATCGCTGCTCCGACATCAAAACCACTGCACTTCAACCTAATACTCCTTCGCCCACCGGTTCTATTCCATCGTACATATTTTGCCACCGACGTAGCTATTTACCTAAAGGTATGTTTAATGTTGAAGATTTAGGGTTTAAGGGTTTTATATGTTTTGTTGATTAATGGTTTTCTTACGGTGTTGATTTTCTAAATAATGTTGTTTTAGGCTGAAGATGATAAACCTGATTATATTGTCAGGATTGTCGAGTTCTTCGAATCTGAAGACAAAGATCTATTTTTTACCGCTTAAAGGTTTTACATAGCCGGAGATATTCTAAGTTTTTTTAATTATTTTTTGTGTGAGTGTTCATATTTGTAGGTTATTAAGATTCATCCAGAGCTAATTGACAAGAAGATTGTCTTTATATATGGTGTCAAAGATGAAAATCCTCTTGATAGTATTGTGAGATAAGCGAAGATTGCCCTAATTACTTCTGATGTAAGTGTTGTTTTAAAGAATTTGGTTTCAACCGCTTCGATTACTTTTAATTTTCTTCATTTAATTTAGTTTTTTCTACGATTCTAAATGTTACTCTTTTAGAGTTTTGTTTATGTATACTATTGAATGTTTGTTCGAATGAAGGGAACTGGAGTAACGCCGACGACTACCAGCACAATGAATGTTGGAAAATCCTTTCACCATCCTTTTGAAAAAGAAGCATTTTGTCTCTTTAAATTATCTATGATTTCAGTGCCGATGTCAACGCTCAAGATCGTTGGAAGAACACCGTAATTCGATTTTAATTTTCCTTAATTCTATGTGGCTGTGTTATTTGATTGATTTTGAAACTAAATTTAAATTTAAATTGAGTTGATTCCTTATGTTAAAAACTTGTGTTGGAATATCATTATGAGGTGAAACATACAGGTGAAGAGCAAGCTAAATGTCAGATGAACAATTGGAATACTAAAGAAGAAACTGAAAAATAAGTTGAGCCAGTGGTGAGGAATTGAAATGATTTTATTTTCTTATTTCAAAAGTAAAGTGTGATTTTTTTCCTTTCAGAGAAGTGTGTTGTGTCGTATTGGCTTATATGTCATTTGTGTTTATTTGTCAGGCTGAATGCTCAAGGTGATTCATTTCAACTTATCGCTTTGATTTCTATTTTGTTTTTTAAAGACTTTCGTTTCAACTTATCTCTGATTGTTTAGTGTGTTTGTTTCCTCCCGCAACTCATCTGGAATGTAAGCTTTCTGTTAATCCATCTATAATTCATTATCATCAATTTAGGTGCATTCGAATTGAAGCACTGATTATTGATTTTTTTTTATTCTACATAGGCTAATCCATTTGCAATTCATCATCATCATCATCATCATCATCATCATCATCTGTTTACAACCTTTAATATAAGTGATACTTGCTATCATGTACTTTATCACCATAATGTTTTTATGGTCCTTCAACTAATTCATCACCACAGTGTTTTTGTGAACATACTAACAATTTTCAATGATTGATAACTCTGATTTTATTCAATCTTTGTTTGGGTTTCATTTGTTTCATGTGTTGTTGTACTCTCCATTTTATCTTTTTGGCAGACGTAATTGGAATGGTTGATGGCATTGGATTTTTGCACACACAGTCAGGGGTAAGTTAATTCTGTAATATAACTATACCAATTAATTATAGTTTCTCATAGAAAATGTGAAATCAAGGCTAAAAGGTCTTCCTTAGACTATCAAGCTCAATATTTGTCCTGATTGATATGGAGAATAGTTAAGATGTTTGAGTCGAATACTTGCCTTTTTATGCATTGAGTTTATGTAATTATCTTTGTTTGGTCTGTATATGCTTTTTCAATGTGATCTTAATGAGTATTTTTATTGACAGTATATAATTAACTTTTACTAATGAGTTAGTCATGCCTAATGAGTATTTTTACTAATGAGTATTTTTATTGATACTATTGACTTTTGTCGTTAGCTGTGACGTGATGTTGGGTTCTATTTTTTACTTTCTTCAATAGATGTTATATAATTTTATTTTGTTTAATTTTGATCGAAATAATTGATATCTTGAATGCTTGTGTTGTAGACGTGAGAATCAGTAGTGCAAGTGTTGAAGGATGATGATGAAATAAAGGAGAAACTATGAAGATTTTGGAAATTTGGTAAATTGATTACTGACGGGCTTTATAATCCGGACTTAGAAATTGACATTTTTTACTTCAAAATTTAAATGTGAAACATATAATGTATTTTAGTTTTTATATGTATTTTTGAAATAGGCTTTCCATATAATGTCTATATTTTGATGATCAAATAATTTAACTGTTATGAAGTCAGAATCAGGAATTGCTCATATATGTGTTATTCTTTTTATTTTTTGGTATTATATGTGTTATTCTTTAAACTGACATCAAGTGGAAATAATATTGAAGGGTGAAATGCAAATACGTGGATGTCGTGCTATTCTTTAAAGTGGTTAATCAATCAAGAATCAACAGTGACATTTTACGTGATTATTACAAGATTATTTTAATATGTGTTTTCTCTACACGTGATTATTACAAGATTATTTTAATATGTGTTTTCTCTACAAGTGTTTCTCTGCAAGTGATTCATGTCTTTTCACATGATTCAGTTTGTCCAAATGTTTTGCAGCAATAACAGGTTATCATATTATGGAGAGATCTTTCGTTGATTGTCGTCATCGCGGTACAGCCATAAAATTGACACCAATGATAAGGGCAGTGATTGCAATCTGTGGATCGAATAGGAGTGATCACTCCATTATTGAAATATGAGTAATTTTCATTCAGTCTATTAAGTTTAATTTAGAATTGGGTTATGCAGAGGTTAGGTATGCAATGATGATGGCCTATTATTTAATATAAATTGTGTAATTGAGAAAAGGCCAGTATGTGTGTTGGTCTGTGTGACTTATGAATTTTGGATAGTTTTGTATTTATAAACACTCTTCCTTCTTGGAAGGACAATATGCAGATTACTGGTGTCAAATTGTTGACCCAAACAAAACATATATCTGCCTTGGAAATCTTAGCCAGTCAGGGGGAGTTGAAGGATTGCATTGACGTTGCCAATTAAAGACCATATGCTTACCGGTTATTTAAGAAATTTATGTCCTGACAACATTAAGAGTTAGGCGTGTGTAGTGCATGTTTTGATAAAGGCAAGAGGGCTTTGTGTTGGTTTTTATTATAAATGGGAGCTATATGTAACGAGGCACAAAGTTTGAAAGTACAAGAGAGTGCATAGTAGTAGTTACTTACTGTGTTTTTTTTTACTATATCTCACTCATTCAAATTTGTAATTCTTTTTGTCCCAAAATATTTAGAAATAGACCATATTGGGCTCCAACTGTCTCCTTTCATTCTCTTTTCTTCATTATTTAAGTATTGTGACATTTGTTTTTATGGTTTGGTGGTTCTCCATTCTCAATCTATTTCACAAAAGACTTAATCTACAACAATATAGTTTATATTTTGCTGGGTGGTCGGTCTCAATGGGAGTAGCATTTGTAATTGGTCATACATTCTCTAATATTTTAAATCATCTTTAGTCACAGGAATTGGTCATACATATACTAATATTTTTAATTATCTTTAGTCACGAGAACATAAAGTTATTGATCAAAATATTGATTATTAACGAGACATGAAGATTTATGTTGGAGTCAAAGTCAGAATCGGAAAGCTAAGAGAAAGAGCTACAACTTTTATGTTGGAGTCAAAGTCATAATCGGAACCTATACTTCCCAGAATTGCGTTTGAAGCTGCAGCACTATTTTATTTTCAATTTTTGGGTCGTTTAGTAGTGGGCCTGGTTTTGTCATTCGACCCAGTTGGGTCATAAACGTTTTTTTGGCTGATTCCTAATAGGTCTAGCAGCCGTGTTACTGTTTATCACTTTACACTATTCACAATTTTTCCAAACTTTTGCTCTGTACGCTCGAATGGAGAACTAAACATCCAGAGTCGATCTACTGTAATCGAATTCCAAATGCTTTGAGGTTTTTATTTTATCAATTCAATTTCGTTTCTCTTTCAATTATATTCTATGAACTTGCATTTGCTTAATCTGTTATTTCGTGGAATATTTTGATTAATTTCGTATGATTGTATTCCTAACTGTTAATCGTTGTTTACGTCGCTTGGTCGTTAAATTGCGTTTCTATATCGTGTTTGCTTAATTCCCGATTGTATTAATCCGTTTGCTTAATTCGGAATAGGAATCCAATCTGTTTAATATCTTTTGCGCTTGTCATTTGGTATTGAAATCGAATAGAGATCGAAGCCGCTTAGGGAATTGGTAAGGTAGAAACCTATGATAAGCTGGAACCGAAAATAGTAGATTGGCTTAATTTTATAATCACTTTTTCATAAATAGCTTATTTTTAGAATTACTTATTTTAAGCACTTTTTATTAATCAGAAACCAAACCAACCCCCCCTAATTCGATTTCAGTTAGTAATAACTAAGAATCCTTGAGAGACGATATTCGAGTTAAATTGTCGTTGTACTACGGTTTTGAAAAACAACTCGTTTTTGATCCGCGTGCGACAGCGGATTATGCTACTCATAGTCAATACTTAGTTGAGCAAAAACAAAACAATATGCGGTACCCGATTTCATGATGCAGTAACTACATGAATGGTAATAAAAATGGGTTCACCAACTAAGATGAATGAGTTAAGAAAATGATCAATTTTCTAGATGACAGGAACATCGCATCAGGTGGAAAAGGAAACATATATGTGGTTATAAAAGGATGGTCGGAAAGTCAACATCACTGATGTATTGTATATACACTTCTGTTGCACGCTCGCGAAAATGAACAGAGTCGCCACCAATATATTTATCCCATAGAGGGAAAGGAATATCAGAAAACCTGGAATAAAGAAAGGATAAGAAAAGGTCTTGCGACCAAAGATCGGGTAAGAAGTTGGTTACGCAAGAGGAGGGTATTAGCACCCCTCACGTCTGTGGTACTCCACAAGATCCACTTATGTTTGTTCTATTCTAAGAGTGTATAAATCTAAATCTTAATGCAAGGGGATGCATGCAAATGAAGGAAAAAGAAACACGGGGAAAATAAGGTTTAAAAATAGTTGTGCTCGCTTAGGCCTCACGACCCATGCCTACGTATCCTTTTCAGGAATCAGATTGTCGTAGTTCGGCTCTTTAGTTTTTGTTTGTTTTTGTGTTTTTTTAGTGGACGGACTTACATTCGCAATCTAGCGTCAGGATAACAGCTCGTAGAGTGGAGTCTTATGCGTACCAGTCTGCGATCGAAAGGAAGCAACATGTCCGATTAAAGGGAAAGAAAGTCCTGAAGGAAAGAGAGGGAAGAGAGAAGATTGGTTTGTGTTTTTTAGATGTAATTCCATGATGGACAAAACCCACTACAAGGCTTCGCATCACTTCCTCACTTTGTTTGGGTCTGAGCCTTTATTAAGTGTTTTGAAATGTTTTTGGTTGGGTGTCTTTTAAGGGGAATTAATTTGTGACTTGAATCATGCCTTAAAAGTTTAAATGTTTAGAGAAATACATCAAGGCCTACGCCTCAATCATTTATCTAAATAGCGGTAAGAAATACATCGTGGCCTACGCCCCACTCATTTCTCCCACTAAGTAGAAAAGAACTACATCGGGGCCTACGCCCCACTCATTTCTCCCACTAAGTAGAAAAGAACTACATTGGGGCCTACGCCCCAATCATTTCTTTCCCACTATGAAAAAAGAAGTATTAGCATGGTTCGCGTCGTCCTTTATTAATGTTTTGAAGTTGAAAAGAAAAAAGAAAAGAACATAATCTAAAAATAATTCTAAGTCCTAAATTGTCAAATTAAATTCTACCTAAAATTATAGGATTTTAGGGAAAACTAGCATGAAGGTTATGAAGATTATAGGTCCTAAAATTCTAAAGGAACATATAAGTGAAGTAACAAGTAAAAATCACAAGTAAGCATGATACAAAATTAATACGAAATTGACTAAAAGATAGTACCAAAGCATGAAATAAAAGATTCAAAACATAGTGCAAAAATTAGCCTAAAAAAATACTACTATTTTCCATGATTTTTATATGAAGAAAAATAGAATTCTAATTAAGCAAAAGGAACTAAAAGAATTAGCCTAAAACTAATATTTTGGTGATTATTTTCTATGTAAAAAATTATGTATTAAAGTCTAAAAAGATAGTAGAAAAAATTAGTTTTTATTACTAAAAAAAAGTAGAGAAAAAAATCTAATTAACAACTAAATTTAATAATTAAGGCAAATGGAAACAGGGGGTGTGATATGGAATTATGGATGGTGAATAGCAGTAGGGGCGTAGGCCCAGGAACTGGCCCAAGGATAGTTTTTGTTACAGCTTCGGATTTCGCTTGCCAAAAAAGAATGGCATGGGAGTGACGGGTGTTAGCAGCAAAAAGCCCACCGAGTTTTTTATCTTTATTGTTTTTTTTCTCCATCCACCAAAAGAGTGGTGGTTTTTGGGCTTAAGGGGGTGAGAACGCAGGTCAGGCCCAGATTGTCATGATTTTTGTTCACAGCTTCTCATCCAAGCAAAAAAAGATATGGGCCCAAGGGGTGTGTTGAGAAATTCGTGAGCCCATGATAATGTATTGCTTCTGATCCATTGAGTTTTTTATTCAGAAAGAAAAAAAACAAATTTAAGAAATTAATAAAAAGAAAAAGGAAAATAACATGAAATTAGGGTTCTAAGCGTTGTGACGGATCAAGTCCCTAACCCCATCTCCTTCTTCTCAGACTCTCTTCTTCGGCGCGAGCGAAACGGAGCGGCGGAGAACTCATCTTCTCCGGCCGAAAACTCCTCGCCGCTAGCACAGATGGATGAAGCAAACGCTCCTCCTCACATCTCTCCTCTCTTATTTCCCCAAATCCATTTTAGATTCAAACCCTAAATTCTACACTGATTGAACTCAAACACCTCATAATCATTACACAAGGGAACATTGGGCATAATGAAGATTCCGAAACATACCTGGAGGTGAAGGATACGCGAGTGAAGGAACAGAAAACCGGTAATCTTCCGATTGAACGAGAAGTGAACGACGAGGTCAACGAGGTGATCCTTACGGTGAGTCTTTGAGTTCTTTAACTTCTTCTCTTCGCGAATTCCTTATTCTTCTGCTTTGATTCTTCTTCTCTTCTTCTCCTACGTCAACCTCTTTCTTCTTCTTTTTCAGCTCTGCTTAGTGTGACACGATTCTTGTCATTATTGAAGCTTACGCTTGACATTATCATCATGCTTGTGTTGCAGAGATGAAGAAGTGTGGATTGGCAGGTGACACTTGAAGGTGAACTGAAGATGTAACGAGGAAAAGATCTTTTGATGAGGTTGAAGATGTGAATAGAAGTTGGAGAGGATGCCGTTGCAAAGAGTGAAGGGAATTGAAGGGTAAGATGTTGAAGGTTCTGTGGTTTTGTGAATTGAAGGGTGAATAAAGGGGAGAAAGAGAGTGAGAAGTGAAGAATAGTGAAAAAGGTTGAAGCCTGAGATGGAAGAATGATGCAAATCTTGGTTATATAGAGATGAAGAATTTCGATTCTGAAGGCTAGCTTATCCTCTGAACTTTGTTATGATTCAGTTTCTGTTAGTTGGTTTCTGATGCAGGGTGGTTAGAGTTTCTATTTACAACAGTTAGAAAAGGGTAGTTGATTGATAGGTGGTTTGAATTCATTTAGGATTGGTTAGCAATTCTGTTAGGGTAGTTACCAATTGGTATTTTTGTTGTGCAAGTTTGTTATGAATTGGCTTAGGTTTGTAACTGAATTTGCTGAGTTAGTTAGGGATTGATTAGTAATTGGTTAGGGACTGTTTCTGTTGTTGGCAGTTGGTTGTTAGTTATATATGTTAGGAGGTTGGTTGAGAGTCTGTTAGAAACAACCGAGTTAGTTATATATGCTTGAAGTGTGTATTGCATGTATGACCATTTTATGTATTAATGATGCAGAGAATTCTGAACTGGTTTCTTTTTTGCTTGCAAGGCTTTGGAATGGTGTAAACAGATTTGTATTGGCTGGCAGCTATAGGATTTGGTTGATTAACATGGAAACATAGATTTAGGGACAGACTTAGGATGAATTTATGATTTTTGTTGTAATTTTGTGATGAAGTTTGAATATTGTAAAGATAATTGGAATTGAATGAGTGTATAGACATTTGAACTTTGTATTGACATTTGGATGTGTACATTTTATTCATAACTTAGTGAAATTCTCCTTTTTGGTAATGACATGGTTTCTTGGATTTCGAAAAGGAATTTGTTGACTCGAAGGATACTAGAGTGAATTTTAATGAAAAAGCCATCGAACGATGAATTTTGAACTTGATATTTTGAATAAGCTTAGGATGCTTTGAATGATGTTTGGAAATATGATGGATATTGCATTTTGACGAAATTTGGGTGAGAATAAATGGACAATAAAAAGGGACACTTGATTTTTTTGGTTTTGTTGAATGACGTTTGTCTCGTAAACTTGGTTTAAATGAGTAAAAACCATGTGAATCAACCTTAGCTTGTTTGACCATATCTAGAGACTTGAAAGAGTATTTGAACTTGAACGAGTATGAATTATTTTCACATCATTGTTTGGATCCAAATGATAAATTTCACATATTCAGGTTAATCCAATACTTCAAGCGATAACAAAACCCACTTGAACCAAGCTAGAAGATAAGATGAGGATCAATTGAATTAAGCCTTAAATGATGATGAAAACCCTAATCCATAAGAGCAAGGGCGTTCCCAAAATTGTGTTCTCCTTGCTCGTGATCCATAAAACTCTCTGAGTCCCATTTCAAAGCACAGAGGAGAACCAGATGAATCAGTCTCTGTTGGATGTATACACCCCAAAAATCACAGTGAAACTTTAATAATTTAAGATTTATGATTCCAATGCCAATGGTTGTTTAATGATGCATGATTTTATTGATGACCTAATATGTAAATGAATGAGATATGTAAGCCAATTAAGAATAATTAGATGGACAAATTTTGGGGTGCAACACCTTCAATGACAAGTAATTTGATAAGCATATGTTAATTACTTGCAAAAGTGTACAACATGAACTTAGAAAAGAAACGGATGAAGGTGTATGATGGTGAAGGAAGGATAATTCTAAAAGCATCATTGGAAGACAACAAGTAAGATCAAATAGAGGTAATTGATATTTCTTAACTTTCACACACACACACACACATACATATATATATATATATATATATATATATATATATATATATATATATATATATATATATATATATATATATATATATATATATATATATATATATATATATATATTCAAACAGTTCAGGAAGTTTAAATGCAAGCTAAAGAAACAGAGAACTGATAGTGGAGGTTGTTGGTGCGGTAAACGCAGCAAGTAGAAGTAAGTATTTTTGTTTTATCGTCTCCATAGGGATTAGTTTGAGGGAAAGAATATCCTTCAACACTCTCCATGTTTTGGAGCTTGGTTTGAATGGTTTAAAATTATAAAGTGCGGAAAGTAAAATTATGAACAAGAAAATAAATGCATTCCTTAGAGAATCGGTAACTTATCAAGCTTTGATTCCATCTATCCGTCAAAGACTTAAATCTATTGATCAGTTGTAAGCAACTAAAATACTTATCAATATCATCACATATCCCTCACATCAATGCTCATGTCTGCAACAACTGTACGGCTCAAAAACAAATACGTACAAGCAAAGTAATGCTTATCACTATACTACAATGACAACATGAAAATGAAACAAGTCCTAAGTACAAAAGTCGTGCCAAAAATTCTAATACAATACATGTTCAAAATGGAATCACACCTAACACACAACATCATCCATAGATGAAGAAAAACATATATGAGGGGCTTGACTCTCACTCAACAATCTTGCAAACAAAAGATTAAATTATTCATTCATCCTAAAAACTCGTATTGAAAACATAAAAGAAAGAATGATCTGAGTTTGTTAAAATACTAAACTCAGACCTCGAAATTATTCAATCAACTCTAACTCTCAAACCATAAGTATCGACATATGCAACGAATTCCTGCTCAAAGCATAAACTACACGACATTGACTTTACCAGGGTGGTAATTCAAACCAAAATCATTGTCTTTCAGAAATTTGAGCCACCTCCTTTGCCTCGTATTCAACTCTTTATGACTGAACAAATACTTTTAACTCTTATAATCACTAAACACTTCAAATCTAGAATCAAACAGATAATACCTCTAAATTTTAAGTATGATTTTTAATATTTACAAATAAAATCTTATGAAATTCTTATGCCTTCAAACTCTTTATGAAATTCTTTTTCAATATTTACAAATAAAATCTTACAATAATCATATGGAATTCAATTTTCACTTTATATTTTATTTGTAAGATTTTTATTCATAAGATTATAGTTGTTTATATTTTATAGGGAAAATAGCTTTTTTGCCCCCTGCCATATACGCAATATTTGAAGAAACCCCGTAAAAAAAGTTGCATAGATCGCCCTAACTTTTCTAAATATTTTAATTTGAACCTTAAGCAGGACACATCATCAAAAATGCTAACGTGACATCTATTTTTTATTTTTTTTGTTGACTTGGATGACCAAGTAGCTTTTTTATTTTAGTTTATTATTATTTTTAATGTCACATTGGCATTATATATTATATTAATTTTTGGTTAATATTGAATGTCCAAAAATTTGATGGAGGTGAGAATAAAACCCACTACCTTTCCTTCAGGGGACCAACGCTCTTACCACTAGACTGACTGCTTTATTTTGTTTTATACACGCATCGAATTGTCCTTAAAAATATAAAGATTACTACAAAAAAAAAGAACAATTCAATCATAATACAAAACCCTAAAGCTAAGTAATATATCCACCCCCTCTCTTCAAACACATGAATCCTCCACCTCTTTCTCCATTCTGCTCAACTCACAAACAACAATACCAGATAACTCTCTCCAATCTTCTCTCTCCTTTACGAGTATAGAGATGTAGAGAGTACCAGATCAGAATCTCTCTTTCTCTTGAATTCACCTCCGATTTATGATTGCTGCGTTTGTAAGGCGGTGATGGATGTGATGAATAGTGTTGATGCGTTGTGGTGCTTCGGTTACCGTTTTTGTATCAAGCTTGCGGTGGTGTTGTTACGTTGTTGTGCTGATGTTGTGTTGATTGTGCTAGTTTTTCGTTTTTGATACTCCTGAATAGTAACAAAAATAAGATTGAAATTGAGTAAATTGAATAGTTATAGATGCGAAAAAAATTGAAGAAATTGCAGTGAGATAGATAGGTATCTTGAATGTTTTGAGAATTCGAAGGTTTTGCTTGGCGTTTGAAGTGATTCTGGGAGGAGTTCCTTGAGAATCGGAACCCTAATTAATGAGTAGTGAAGAAAGTATATGAGAAACCCTAAAATTGGTTGGAAATTGCAAATTAGAAACAAGAATTGAGGGAAATGGTGAACATGAGCGTCATTATTCTGATGCTTCTTTTTGCTTTTGGAGGTTACTATGAAATTGAAACTATGCTTGTGTTTGGGAAGTGTTCATGTTATAAATGGAAATATTATTATATAAGAACAATTCAATGCGTGTATAAAACAAAATAAAGCATCCAGTCCAGTGGTAAAGGACGTTGGTGCCTTGAACGAAATGGAGTGAGTTTGATTCCCACCTCCATCAAATTTTTGGACATTCAATATTAACAAAAAAATTAATATAATATAGAATGCCAACGTGGCATTAAAAATAATAATAAATTAAAATAAAAAAGCCACCTGGTCATCCAAGTCAACAAAAAAAATAAAAAAATAGATATGACGTCAGCATTTTTGATATGTGTCCTGCTTAAGGTTAAAATTAAAATATTTTTGAAAAGTTAGGGCAATCCACGCAATTTTTTTACGGGGTTTTTTTTCAAATATCGTCTATATGGTAGGGGAGAAAAAGTTATTTTCCCTATTTTATATGACTATTGAAAATAAGATATTGAGTGAAAATAAATTCCATAAATACAAAATTGTGATAATAATATCATTCTTACATAATTTATTTATAATATTGAGCAATTAAGCCGTTACAATATTTAATTTTGGTTTATAATCAAATATTTATTTAATTCCATTTTGGTTTTTAATCAAATATAAATGTTTACACAATTGATCAAAAACGATATATTATGGGGAATACAAAATTGTGATAATAATATCATTGTTACATAATTTTTTTATAATATTGAGCAATTAAGCCGTTACAATATTTAATTTTGGTTTATAATCAAATGTTTATTTAATTCCATTTTGGGTTTAATCAAATATAAATGTTTACACAATTGATAAAAAACGATATATTATGGGGAATGGTATGAATTTTTGTAAGATTCTTTGTAGCCTCGTGAACACTAGTTGATTTTGGAAAGACTAATTTATTTAAAACACTTGTTAATTTGGCCATGCATGACGAATTTAGGCATAAACATTTACATAATCATACTAGTGAAAAGGGAAAGATAGAAAACTAACATAAATTCAAATGAAACCGTGTTAAGTGATGATTATATAATTTTGCCAAAAAAAAAAGTGATGAGTATATGAATTATATTTTAGTTTAGATCTCTCTCTCAATTAATTTTAAACTTGTTACCAAGGGGGAAGAAGCACTATCATTGAGGTATGTGTACATTGTTTAATTGTGTTGGCTCTTGTTATCATCTCAATGCCTTTGCTTTTGATAAATCAAAGTCTTGGTTCGAAGTCATAGGCACATTGTTTGTTTTATGAATCAAAACTTGTTTATTTATTGCTCTGTTGAATTTGCGGGATTTATCATCAATAATAATGCCAAAGAAATTTGATACATTTCCAATCGGAAAGTTCATCAATAATACCAAATAAATTTGATACATTTCCAATCGGAAAATTCATGTACTCATCATACCATTCCCAAAAAATCCATGTACTCATATACCATACTTTTTAGAGAGATGTTATTTTGTAGTTAGGATCTTATTTATGTTTTCAATATTAAACTGTATATCAAATCAAGATAAATTGTACCTTATGATTCAACTGTAAATTAGAAGCTACTTGAGGTCAATATTGAATGAGCTGAACTTGTAGGGTTGACATTTTCAAGGTTTAATTATGAAGTTAAATTTCACTTATATGTAAAGTAAAGTAACGACTTCGAGTTTTTTTTTTAATTCATGGAAATGTGCTCTGAAATGGTGAATTTCAAGTGGTGTATTTGTTGCAGTTCAACCGGGAATCAAAAGAAGAAGTTCAACCAATTTCGTCTCTCCCTCTCACACACTCTCAGACAAACAGATATGAGTAAGTATTAACTCTGATATTTATAGTTATTTTCCCCTTCTATTGAGCTGTACTCACTGTCAAAATAAATTCTTATATAAACGGTTTTTTGAGTTGCAATTCAATTTTTAATATTTAATTTATTAAAAGAAAAGAAAATAATTAGATTAAAAAATTTCTATTAATTGTTATGTTTTTTTCTTCTTCCAGGAAGTCGGGATCCTAAATTT
Organism: Vicia villosa; assembly: GCF_029867415.1. NCBI lineage: Eukaryota > Viridiplantae > Streptophyta > Magnoliopsida > Fabales > Fabaceae > Vicia > Vicia villosa. The sequence continues at coordinate 419,736 of NW_026705340.1, forward strand.
GGTTTCTTGATAGGACTGTGCATAGTTACTGTATTTTTTATCATTTTATATATTATTGTCCATTTTTGGAGGCTTTGTCAACATCGACAAGCCACATATCGGTTTGTCATGCGGGCATGCACTTCATAAGCAGTGCATGCTCGACTTTTTATCCAAATCGGCTCATACCTGCCCATACTGTAAGGCAAAGATTTGAGATAATATCAGAATTAATATTAATAAGCGTTTGTAGTAGCAAAATTATAATATGCACTAGGTCTCATTTATAATATGCACTAGGTCTCATTTATAAAGCTTCACAAAATCAACATCAATTGTTTTTTAAAAGAAATTCAAATTTTATTGTATCTATTTCTTCTAAGAAATTAAGAGAGTTTTAATCCCCAAAAAATTCCGTATTCAGGGATTAACAAACAAGCAATAGAAATAAGCCCAATTAATTTATTCTTATTAACAGTTAAGATTTGGCGTAAGTCATTTTTACTTACCCCTGATGTCAACAGATTTTATATATATATAAATTAAAAAGATAAATACAAGAAAAATAGAAATAGTTTTCTATAAATTTTTGGGTTAATAGTCATTTACCCCGGTAATATATGGGTTTTGATTTACCCCTTTAAAAAAAATTTTTAAAAACTTTCTTGAAATATTAAAATTCGAAGTCTTTTGTCTTAGATGAAAAAATTATTTCTGTAAAAGTTTTTTTTTATTTACCACTCTAGTTTTTACATGATTAAGGGTTACACAAAATTACAGGGATATATAAAAAAAAATTTAAAGGGGTAAATCAAAACACGTCTATATTACGGGGGTAAATCACTATTAATCCTAAATTTTATAAAAAAAAAATGTGTCTGTGTGCGCGCGCACATGTGCATGCTAATAATGTGCTCATGATGAATGATTCAATGAATGTAAGCACATGGTATTGCTAGTATGGTTCAACATCTACTATAACAAACTCGTAATATATATAGCGGAAATTGAAAGGTAAGCTAATTTAAATTAAATCATGCATATTCCAAGCATTTAATATTATGAACAACTCTCAGAACGCAATTACTAAGACATTGCAGTTAAGAGAAGGATAAGACGTTGAATTTCCATTTACCTTGGGGTGGAGGAGGTGACCCCATTTGAGAGAGTTAGGAGAGACCATTGAGGAAGAGTGAGGAGAGTGGTAATAATAACAGTTTTGATGTAACATTTTTTACATTTTGTTCTTTTTATTTCAAGTTACACCAAGCACTCTAATACAAATAGTATCTCAAAATTTTGCGCTACAATTTGGACAGATATGAGCAGATTTTAATAAAAAATCGAACATGCACTGCTTAGGAAGTGCATGTCCGCATGGCAAACTATGAAGTGTGTCTCCAGTTTCAAACAATCAAACTCATAGACACAGATCGCACATTGACTTCAAACTCATAGACACATATCGCACATTGACTTTGTGCGTGTGGAGAGGTAGATGAGTCAAATGTTGACTCACTAACTCTCTCTCAGATTATCCGAGAAACGGCTTGTCGTCGAGGAAGCCTATAAAAAGAGCAATAAAGAGTTTGCATATGTAATTTCAATGGGAAGCAATGATCTTACCTCTTGGGGTGAAGGGGGTGAATCCATTTGACTTGAGAGAGTGAGGAGAGTGAATGAGGGAGAGACTGAGGAGAGGAAGAGCCTGAGGAGACTGAATCCATTTGCTGTGCATTACTGCGCTTTTAAAATTGGGTTTTAGGCTCAGAAATTCCTATTAATATTTTAATTAATAAATTTTTTATTTATGTAAAAATAGTATTATTTAATTAGTTTAGAAACATATTAATTAGGATTATTAAATATTAATTCATTTTAAAATATATTAATTAATACTTATCCTAGTCATCATGATGAATGATTCATGTATTTTGAAACAAATAATACCAGTTGAATTGTTTCTATTGATATTCTTGAGTATGAAAAAGGGAATAAGTTTGAACAGTTTTATAATTTCTACAAACAGAAATATGTCCAACGTGTTTATTAGGCTCATGAGATTATGATAGCAAATGTGCATAAACTTATTTAACTCATGTTAAAGATATAATGAATATTTTCTAACTAAATAAAATATGTGTATTACCTTAATTATTACCCATGAGAGTGAGGAGAGTCAGAGAGGGAGAGAGTGAGGAGAGTAAACATTAATATATATATATATATATATATATATATATATATATATATATATATATATATATATATATATATATATATATATATATATATATATATATATATATATATATATATATATAATGTGTCTTTGCGTGTGCGCGTGCGTGCACGTGTGTTTGTGTGTCTAATTAATTAATATATTTGTGAGTTTGTTAGAATTTGAATTTATAATTTTAAATAGAAATTCAATATGTGATTCTGATTTAGTAATTAATAATATATTGTTGTGTCTATGTAAGTATTTTCCACAATTAAAGTCATGAGTTGCACTATACCATGAACCGGGCTGCTACTGAGGAGATGAAAAAGAAAGCATTATTGCCTTATAAACATGGTTTGTTAGGTTTCTTGGGATCTAATCATCGTGTGGATCAGATTTCTAGAGAATGCAACAACTTAAACAAATCTAAAAGATAAGAAAATGCAAATTATCAAAATTTAAACTACAGCAGACAGAGGAACTAAAACAAACTTGATCGATTCACACTTTGATAATAAAGCATGCAGAACACTTTAATATTCTTTGGTATGAAAAAGGGAATCAAGTCTGAACAGTTTTATAATTTGTACAAACAGAAATATGTCCAATGTGTTTGTTAGTAACAAACTTTTAGTTAGGCTTATGAGATTATGATAGCAAATGTGCATAAACTTATTAACTCATGTTAAATATATCATGAATATTTTCGAATATTACCTGAATTATCACCCATGAGAGCGTTAGAGAGAGAGAGAGTGAATGGTGAATTCTTTTAGTGAGAAGTGAGTGAGGGGAAAACCGTTGGATGGTAATATATAAGGGACTGAGTTTGGAGAAAGAATGATTTTTGTTTATGTTGAGTTGGAGAAGTGATGTAATGGAATGATCATGGAAAAAACTGTGAAAATGTTTGTCATTGTTGCAGTTCGTGAGAGACAAGTTGCAATTCTTTTGTTTTTTATAGAAATTTGGAAATGGTGACCAAATTATGAAAAATGCTTCTCATTCTACCAATTCCATCTTTCATCTTTCAATTATCCATAACTCATTCAATTATAATAATTCTGATTATAAGGTATCTTTTGGCTTTATAATAAATGTGTAAAAAAACAATAGACTTGGAATAAATACAAAGAAAATAGAAATAGTTTTCTATAAATATTATGAAAATAATGAGTCTTTGCGTGTGCGCCCGCGCACGTGCATATGTGTGACTGTGATCGAAAGGGAACTTCACGCTTCCACTGGTTGTATCGCAAATGTGGGTCTTGTGGCTATTATAATTCTCGATTGATCAAGCGTGAGACACGTTGAAGCTGCTCTTTGTGTGTTTCCTTTGACGGGATAAACTTCTTGTCTTGAAAGTACTTGTCGATTTGAACATTCCAAGCTTTTGGTGCCTGATTGAGATCGTACAACGCCTTATTCAACTTCAAGACTTTTTCTTCTTGCCATTTTAATTCATAGCCCAATGGTTGCTCGATATAAACTTCTTCTTCGAGGAAACCATTCAAGAAGGCTAACTTTACATCCATTGGATAGATGTTCCATTTATTTTGGGCTGCCAAAAAAATGACCAGTCTAATAGTTTCAAGACGAGCAACAGGAGCAAATACCTCATCATAGTCAATTCCTTGTCTTTGAATATATCCTTTCGCCACCAATCTTGCTTTATATCTCTCCACATCTCCTTTTGCATTCTTCTTCGCCTTGTACACCCATCTTACTCCGATTGCTTTGTGTCCTTGTGGAAGTGTAGTAAGTTCCCACGTGTCATTCTTCGTGATTGACTTGATTTCTTCGTTCATGGCGTCTCTCCACTTTGTGTTTTTCACCGCTTCTTGGTAGCTTAGAGGCTCACAATCACCAAAAAGACAAAAGAGGTTAATGTTGTTTAGGTTTTTGGTTACCTCATAAATCTCTTCAATGCTCCTTAGTCGCGGTGTTCTCTCACTTGAACTTGTTTCTTCCAACCTTGGTGTCGGTGAGGTCGGTGGTGTAAGATATTCCTCTATCATTGGTTGTTCAATTTCTTCTTCTTCTTCAAAGTAAGGAAGAAAATCATACCTTTCTTCTTGAACACTCAAATCCCAACAATCTTCTTCATCGAACTCCACGTTGCAGCTTATGACGATATTTCCACTATTTGGATTATAAAGGTTGTATCCTTTGGAGCTTCAGTCGTAACCTACGAGCACATATTTCTCACATTTATCATCGAGATTTGTTCTTCTTTCGTCTGGAATATGGGAATGAGCAATACTTCCAAACACTTTGAGGTGAAAGATCCCGGGCTTCCTTCCACTCCATGCTTCTTGTGGTGTCTTCGCATGCACACTTCTAGTTGGGGGCGATTTGTCAAGTAAACTGCACATGCCACCGGTTCGGCCCAAAACTCCTTCGCCATCTTCTTGCTCTTGAGCATGCTTCGCACCATGTTAAGTATGGTTCGGTTCTTTCTCTCTGCTACTCCAATTTGTTGTGGCGATCTTGGCGCAATCAATGGACGACAAATTCCATGGTCTTCACAATATTTGTTGAACTCATTTGAAGTGAACTCTCCTCCTCGATCGGATCTCATGGCCTTAATTGAAAGACCACTTTCTTTCTCCATAAGGGCTTTGAACTTCTTAAAGTTTTCAACCACCTCTGACTTCTCCTTCAAGAAATAAACCCATGTTTTTTCTGGAATAATCATCAATAAATACGAGAAAGTACTTACTCTTTCCAAAAAGTTGGGTTTGATTGGTTCACAAACATCTGTGTGTATGAGCTCTAGCGGCTTTGTGGCTCTTGATGTTGATTCCTTTGGAAAGCTTTTTCGGAATTGCTTCCCAATTAGATATCCTTCACAGAGTTGGTTTGGGTGGTTGATGCTAGGAAAGCCTATCACCATCTCCTTCTTTGCAAAACATTCTAGTCCATCGAAGTTGAGATGCCCAAATCGTAGATGCCATAGACATGAAGAATCGGCATAGCAAGGCTTGAGACACTTTGCTACATCATTTTGAATGTTCAAAAGGAACATTCTATTCTTTTACATAGGCACCTTAGCAATTAAGTTATTTCTACAATCTCTTAAGAAAAGACTATGTTCTTTCAAGTGGATGTCATAGCCTTTCTTTAATAATTGTCCCGAGCTCAAAATATTATTCTTCATGTTAGGCACATAGTAGACATTTGATATGAATTGATGACTACCATTCTTCAAGCGTATGAGAATTTTACCTCTTCCTTTGACTGGTATCTTCGAGTTATCTCCAAATGAGACATTGCCAGTTACTGCTTCATTGATCTCTACAAACATGCTTCGATCGTCTCACATGTGGTTGCTTGCGCCAGTGCCGAGGTACGACTTGTTTCTTTTCTCTTCAACTTTGTTTTGACATGCTAGTAGAAAAGTTTCTTATTCTCCACCTTTTTCTTCTACAAAGTTAGCTTCCTCTTCAACCTTCTTCGAGAATCTACACTCTGATGAATAGTGACCAATCTTGTTGTAGTTGAAGCACTTGATTTGTGATTTTTCGTACCTCGACCATGAATTTCCTCTTCCACGACCTCTTGTCGCTTGTGGATTCCAACTTCTTTCTCCATTGTTGAAGTTGTTAGAGTAGTTGTTGTAACCTCATCTTCCTTCTCCTCCACGTCCACGATCTTGACCACAACCTCGTCGTCTTTGGCTCTTGTAGTTTACATAGTTTGTTTCCTTTATGTTGAGTTGTAGTAGTTGCTCTATAGCCTCCTTTAGTTTAGTTTTTCTCTTTTGTTTTTCTTCATATGCTTTGTAAGGAACCCGTGAGTTGCTCTATGGTCATGGTCTTGAAATCCTTGTTTTCTTCAATGTTGGTAACAATGAAGTCAAAACTTGTATTTAAAGTGCGAAGTATTTTCTCCATGACTTTCACATCATCGACATCTTCACCATTTCTTGTAAGTTGATTGACTACGGTCAATACTCGAGAAAAATAATCAGAAATTGACTCCGAATCCTCCATAAACAAGCGTTCAAAGTCACCTCTAAGAGTTTGAAGACGAATCTTTTTTACCTGCTCAACTCCTTTATTGCAAGTTTGAAGCTTGTCCCATGATTTTTTGGCCGTCGTTGCGTTGGATATCTTCTGAAAAGTATCTTCATCCACCGATTGATAAATGAGGAAGAGAGCTTTCTTGTCTATCTTTCTTGACTCCTTCAACGTATCTTTCGCACTTTGGCTTAACGAGACTTCATCTTTCTCTTTGAAGCCTTTCTCAACGATATCCCACACGTCTTGAGATCCTAGTAGCGCCTTCATCTTTATACTCCAATTATCATAGTTGTTCTTTGTGAGCATCGGTATTTGAAAAGGGAAACCTCCATTCGCTATTTTTGAGGATCTTGAAGCTCTGGTACCACTTTGTTGGAATTATGATTGTTTTTGTGTGTAGGGTAAGTGTTTAGAAATATTATAGGCTTGAATAGAAACTTGATAGGTAGGATAATTCTTTATGGAAGAGAGAACTTTGTATTTTGCTTGATACAAATGTGTGAAATTACATCTCTATTTATAGTACTCTAATAAGGAGAACTCTAGACTCAGTAATTCTAGAGAGTTCTCAATCCTAGAAATTCAAAGAGTATTCTAGAGAATACTACAATAATAAGAAATATCTAGACACTCCAAATACTACAAGAATTCTCTAGAAACTTTACACAAAATTACTTAAGCCCAAAATAACTAAGACCGAGAATACCAATAATAATTAAGCCCAAATCAAATTTATTATTTCAACAGTTACAAACTCTAGAGGATATACAAGAAGGATATACAGCCCAATTGGAACTTGAACAAATGCTTCTCATCAGCAAAATAAATAGATGGAGTAATATTACATTACTTTAACAATCAGATTTTAAAAAAAGAACGTTTTTTCTCAAAATCAATTTTTTTATAAAACTGAGCAGTAAAAATTTAAGAGCATATACGTTGGATTAATATCATAAGTTACATGATGTTTTCACGATAAAATGAAATATGTACAATGAAGATTTTAGTCAATTAATGACTAAATTAATAAAAATTCAATTTGAACAAGCCTCGATTATGCAACAATCTTCACTCCGTCTTACGGGAAATGATCCCTTGTCTGAGGTCTTAGCCTATTTAAAGGGGGAAAAACTGTTAATTTTATTTCATAACAATCTTTACTCGGTTCTACCAAAGTTTTTAATTTGCTCTTATCGAATTATCAATCCCACCAACACAATATGTGAGATATTGGATCGAACTCTAGTATGATCAAAGGGTAGCTTCTTGGTTCGACAGTTCGACATGGTTAAGCATGACGTCGAAGGTTGCTCACATGCTGGTGTCGAAGTGTATGATGTAGTCGAAGATGGGTCGAGCATGCAGGTGTCGAAGATGCTAGGGTTGTTAGCATGTTAAATTAGGTTGTAGTGTTTAAACCCTAATTTGTTAAGTTAGCTTGTTTATTAAGTTGGCTTGTGTAATGAACCTTGTTGAAAAAGCTCATTAGTTAGTATGTTAGGTTTTATTATAAATAGCATACTAGTCTCTCATCATTGCTAAGTTGCAAATCCTAATTTATGGTGAGAGAGGTTATTTGTTATTCTTGTAAGCTTGTAATCTTGTTTTAAGAGAAAGTAAAAGAATAGCAGTTATAACCAATTCCTGTGTTCTTCTTCTCCTCTCTAATTCCTATTATACTTTGTTATTAGTATCATTTTTCACCACAAATTGGTGCGGTGAGCGTGGAGAAGATGCCTTCAACAAAGTATGAGATTGAAAAGTTCACCGGAGTGAATGATTTCGGTCTGTGGCGCTTGAAGATGAAAGCCATACTGGTTCAGCAGGGTTGCTTGGAAGCGTTGAAGGGAGAGGCAGCCATGAATGCAGAATTGACGGCAGCGGAGAAGACGAATATGATCGAGAAAGCACACAGCGCAATTTTGTTGAACCTTGGTGATAAGGTTCTCCGGCAGGTATCAAAGGAGACGACGGCATTAGGGTTATGGGTGAAACTTGAAAGTTTGTTTATGACCAAATCGCTGGTAAATCGACTCTACCTGAAACAAAGTGTTGGCTGAGCAGTTGGATATGTTCAACAAGCTGATTCTTAATCTTGAAAATATTGATGTGAAGATCGACGATGAAGATCAAGCGTTTTTACTATTGTGTCCTTTGACTCGATCACATGCTCACTTCAAAGAAACTCTCCTGTATGGAAGGGAGTCCCTGACCTTTGAAGAAGTTCAATCAGCCCTGTATTCTAAGGACTTGAACGAACGAAAGGAGCATAAACCCTCAACTGTTGGCGAAGGTTTGGCCGTTAAAGGAAAACTCTTACGAAAGGATGGTAAGTTTGACAAGAAGAAGGGCAAAAGCCAGTCGAAGTCTTACAGTGGCGAAGCATCTGGAATTCGATGCTATCATTGTAAGAAGGAGGGTAACACAAGAAAGGTGTGCCCTGAACGCCTGAAAGATCATGGAGGTAAGGATAATGGCAATGCAGCCATTGTTCAAGATGATTTCGAATCATCTGATGTTCTTGTGGTTTCAAACAGTGACTCGAGAAGAGAGTGGATTATGGATTCAGGTTGCACTTGGCACATGACTTCAAACAAAGACTTGTTCGAGAAATTATGTGATCAAGATGGTGGATCATTATTGTTGGGAAACAACAAGGCTTCCAAGATTGCAGGTGTTGGATCTGTGAGGTTCAAAATCCATGATGAGTCCACAAGGTTGTTGACTGAAGTCGGGTATGTTCCTGATTTGAAGAGAAATCTACTTTCTCTTGGTGAATTCGACAAGAAAGGATATATTTTCCAAGGAGAGAAAAGTATCCTAAGAGTCATGAAGGGTTCGAAGGAAGTCTTGAGAGGCGTGAAGAAACAAGGCTTGTATACCCTTGAGGCTGAAGTTGTAAGTGGTTCGACAAAAGTTACATCCACGAAACCTTTGTCGAAAACAGAAATATGGCACATGATATTGGTCCATGTCAGTGAAATGGGTCTGGTCGAATTAGGGAAACAAAATCTACTTGCTGGAGACAAAGTCGAAAAACTGAAGTTTTGTGAACCCTGTGTACTTGGAAAATATTGCAGACTGAAGTTCAACAAAGGCAAACAAAGAACACATGGATCCCTCGACTACATCCATGCTGATCTTTGGGGGCCTGCAAGGTGTCCATCACATTCAGGAGCAATGTATTTTCTATCCCTAGTTGATGATTATTCCAGGAAGTTATGGGTATTCATCCAGAAGACTAAGGATGAAACTTTTGAGAATTTCAAAAAGTTGGAAGACTCTGGTAGAAAATCAGACTAGCAGAAAGGTCAAGAGGTTGAGAACCGACAATGGCCTTGAATTTTGAAATGAGGCATTCGACAGTTTTTGTGCTGCCTCTGGTATTGCAAGGCACATAACTGCTGCAGGTACTCCACAGCAAAATGGTTTGGCTAAAAGGTTTAATCGAACTATTTTGGAGAGAGTGAGATTCATGTTGACTAGTGCGGGGTTAAAGAAGGTGTTTTGGGCTGAGGTTGTTTCGACAACAACATATCTGATAAACAGATGTCCTTCGACAGCGTTAGATATGAAGACACCTGAAGAAGTTTGGTTGGGACATCCACCAGATCTCGACAAACTTAGAGTATTTGGCTGCGTAGCCTATGCTCACATTAGACAAGACAAGGTCGAACCTAGAGCTCTAAAATGCAAGTTCATGGGATACCCTAAAGGAGTCAAAGCTTATAGGCTATGGTGCCTAGAGCCAGGTCACAGGAGGTGTATCACCATTCGAGATGTAGTTTACAATGAAGCTGAAATGGCTTTTAAGAAAACCGATGATGTTGGTCGAAGTACAGAAACATCTGACGATGAGCTGGAACAGGTGGAGATTCTTGTTGAGGTGGAGCATGTTGATGCCGAATTGCATATCCCTGATGAAGTCAAAGAAGAAGTAGAAGATTCTGAGGATGAGGAAACTGTCGATGACTACCTATTGTCGAGAGATAGGTCGAGAAGAGTCATCAAGGCACCTTAGAGGCTTGGGTATGCAGATATTATAGCTTATGCCTTAATCTCTGCAAGTGAGGTTCTAGACGAAGAACCTAGAGACTATAAGGAAATTATGAGGAGTCGAAATAAGACTGAATGGCTGAAGGCCATGGATGATGAGATGAAATCTCTTCATGATAATCATACTTGGGAACTGATCAAGAAACCTACTGGGGCAAAGTTAGTCACCTGTAAATGGATTTTCAAAGTTAAGGAAGGAATCGAAGAAGTAACGTCGAAAAGATACAAGGCAAGGTTAGTTGCAAGGGGTTTCACTCAGAATGAAGGTGTCGACTTCAATGATGTGTTTTCTCCAGTTGTGAAGCATAGGTCCATTCGAATGTTGCTTGCCATGGTGGCACAGTTTGATCTTGAACTGGAACAGATGGACGTGAAGACTGCGTTCTTGTATGGTGATCTAGATGAAACGATCCTGATGAGGCAACCTGAAGGGTATGTCGAAAAGGGGAAGGAAGATTATGTGTGCAAGTTAAAGAGATATTTGTATGGGCTGAAACAATCTCCTCGACAGTGGAATAGGAGATTCGACAAGTTCATGGCACGCATAAGTTTCATTAGAAGTCAGTTCGACCACTGTGTTTACTTTCAATTTCGACTTGGTAATTCATTTGTTATTTTGTTGATTTATGTGCATGATATTCTCATAGCAAGCAACAATGTTGAAGATGTGACGAGGGTGAAGGCTGAACTCAATAAAGAGTTCGATATGAAGGATCTGGGAGCTGCTTCCAGAATTCTTGGAATTGACATTCGAAGAGATAGAAAGAAGTCTAAGTTATGCTTATCTCAAGAGGCATACATACGGAAGATTCTTGAAAAGTTTGGTATGTCAAATTCGAAGCCAGTTGTGACTCCAACAAACCCTCAATTCAAGCTGAGTATTGATCAGTGTCCCAGTACTGATGTCGAAAGAGCCTATATGAATAGCATCTCATATGCTAATATAGTCGGTTCTTTGATGTATGCTATGGTCTGTACTAGACCCGACATAGCATACGCAGTAAGTCTTGTAAGCAGGTACATGGCGAATCCTGGAAAGACTCACTGACAAGCATTGAAGTGGATTTTAAGGTACATAAATGGTTCTCTGAATAGAGTCCTAATTTATGGTGGAGCCTTAGGTGAAGATATTAAAGCAGTAATCGAAGGATATGTCGATTCTGATTATGCAGGTTGTATGGATTCTAGAAAATCTATTTCTGGATATGTTTTCACTATGTTTGGCACAACAATTAGTTGGAAAGCAACACTTCAGAAAGTTGTTGCTCTATCAACCACTGAAGCGGAGTACATTGCCTTAACCGAAGCTGTGAAAGAAGCATTGTGGCTTGAAGGTTTTTCAAAGGAGCTGAAACTTCAAGGTCGAGGTATCACTGTTAAATGTGATATTCAGAGTGCAATACACCTGTCGAAGAATTCAGCCTATCATGAGCGAACTAAGCACATTGATATGAGGTTGCATTTCGTCAGAGGAGTAATCGAGTGTGGAGAAGTCCAAGTGCTGAAGGTTTCGACGGAAGACAATGTGGCTGATATGATCACCAAGACAGTGCCAAGTTGCAAGTTTTTCCACTGTATGTAGTTGATAAAGCTGCATGAAGAAAGCTAGTCTGTTCCCTTGACGTTGTAGAGTTAGGTCCAAGGTGGAGATTTGTGAGATATTGGATCGAACTCTAGTATGGTCGAAGGGTAGCTTCTTGGTTCGACAGTTCGACATGGTTGAGCATGACATCGAAGGTTGCTCACATCCTGGTGTCGAAGTGTATGCTGTAGTCGAAGATGGGTCGAGCATGCAGGTGTCGAAGATACTAGGGTTGTTAGCATGTTAAATTAGGTTTTAGTGTTTAAACCCTAATTTGTTAAGTTAGCTTGTTTATTAAGTTGGCTTGTGTAATGGGCCTTGCTGAAAAAGCCCATTAGTTAGTATGTTAGGTTTTATTATAAATAGCATACTAGTCTCTCATCATTGCTAAGTTGCAAATCCTAATTTATGGTGAGAGAGGTTATTTGGTATTCTTGTAAACTTGTAATCTTGTTTTAAGAGAAAGTAAAAGAATAGCAATTATAACCAATTCCTGTGTTCTTCTTCTCCTCTCTAATTCCTATTATACTTTGTTATTGGTATCGTTTTTCACAATACAATACAATACAAATCTTGATTTGAACCACAAAAATTTCACAAACATTAATAATAAATGAACCTCTTCTATGATAGATCTCACACTCCCTGATAATTAAGAAGCAATCAAATCATGGTAATGTTCCTAAAAATTGAAGATAAATTCCTATGCAATTGAAGATTGTGAAAATATGTATTTGAAAAGCTAAAACTCCGTTTTGAACAACTTTCAAAGTTATGATATTATGATTATATGTTTGGAAAAATACACAAATGATTTTTATATGTGTTAGAGATAGATGACTAAAAATGAGTTAAAATACCCTTTTGATTTAAGTCAAGAATGATGGTTATGATTCGAGTCAAATGAGAAACTGATTTGAATCAATAACTTAAAACCCGGTTTTTAGTCATTTGATTCGAATAAGTGATTCGACTCAAGGAATCATGTGATTCCAATCCAGCTGACATAACAAAAATTCAGGATTTGAGGTGAACTATTGATTCGAATAAGTTTTTAGCTTGATTCAAATCAAACTTGCTCCTAATTCGAATAGGAAAGCTCGTGATTCAAATTGCACTGGTGGTGGAAAATCATGATTTTGATATTCATTTATTAATTTGAAAACCATGCATAACCTTAAAACGAATCATACTTCAAAAAATTGTTATTTTTAAAAGAATACAAAATTTGATTGAATCTAAAGCTGTATGAAAGGAATCATTTGTTCATGCGTTTCTGACCCAAATATTTGACTGATTTGACTTGAACCACTTTGCATCCACTTTTATCTAAATATGATAATGCATGCATTTGCCAAACCCATAATAAGTAGATGATTTCACGAAAGAACATAAGATCCAAACCTATATTAGAGCACATAAACGTGCGTTCAACTGTGACCATTCTAGTAATGAAATCAGACGGAAGATAGAATCACAGTCACAGTTGTTTTTTTAAAATATTTTGATAGCAAAGAAACAACCGAATGAGAAGGTCGTCAAATGCTGAGACTCTTGAGGATGAAGACTAATATCTGGTCTCACCCGTCCCGTGCTCCACAAAATTCATCGTCAGTGGAACAATAACGAGTTGGTGAAACTCAAGTTTCATGAGTTTCTTACAATATGAACCTTGCTCATAACATCGTTCAGGTACCTCTCTTTGTTCCTTCCTTTTCACCATCATCATCACATATACTTGTTTACATTAATATTTATGCTACTTGCGGTGTTGCGATTGCTGTTATTATGGTCGCTGCAATGCAAATTGCGTTCGTTGCGGTGTGATGGAAGGTGTTGGAAATACATTGTTAAAAAGTTGATGTTAAGATTTTTCATTTGTAATTTGAGCTTTGTAGTTCTGAGATTTTGAGTTTTGATGAAAATACTTAAGTAAACATGGGCGAAATTGTCTTATGTGGTTTCTAATGGCGGTCGGACGCATAATTTTAATTCACAATGCAATTGCGGGCTAATCTGGTTGCGGCCGCAATTGTGGTTGCAAACTATTTGAAACCATCTACACACATAAACATTTATTATTGTATTGAATTAGAGTGTTGGCTCTACTAGTAATATTAAAGCATTTTTTTGTGTGGAAGAATTTGTCAACTCAAATCTTGTAGATTTGTAGAGCGTCGAACCAGAGGATTAGTTATATGGAGGTCAGGAAGTGTTATGTGGGTACCGTGGCGAAAACTATCAAGGACCAACAGCAAATACTGTCCAAACATAATTCAAAGAGTGAGTCAGTTGTGTGGAATCAACAACAACATGATAACATGACGCCGGAGGAGATGGAGTTTAACCGGATGCTTGATGGTTTGGGTCCTCGCTTTGTTGATTGGTGGGGTACAGGAATACTTCCTGTTGATGCTGATTTGCTTGCCCCTGTTGTTCCTGGTTACAAAACACCTCTTAGGCTTCTTCCCACCAAAATGCATCCGCAACTCACCAGCGACAAGCACACAAAAATGCTGAAACTTGCCAAAGCTCTTCCTTGTCATTTTGCCTTGGGTAAGCGAGATTCAACTGCCGAACAGTTTTATTAAATTTGTCTTTCCTTTTGCTGATGTGAATCTTGTCTTTATCTTCTTTTTTTTTTTTGTTCAAGGTCTAGCATGTGCTATTCTTAAGCTTTAGGAGAAAAGTTTGGTTGCAAAGATTGTTGTCAAGCATGGTGTCCAGAATACAAACAATGAACTGATGGCTCTGGAGTTGAAGGTTTCTTATCTACAATTTCCTGTTTGGTTTGCATATGAAATTTTGTGTGTGTAAAGCTGAATGCATCAAATTACAAGTATTTCCTGTTTGGTTTGCATGTGAAATTTTGTGTGTGTAAAGCTGAATGCATCAAATTACAAGTATTTCCTGTTTGGTTTGCATGTGAAATTTTGTGTGTGTAAAGCTGAATGCATCAAATTACAAGTACTAGTACTGCTTGTTGAATCAAAACTGTGTAATAGACTGCAGAGCTTCATTTAAAAAATTGTGAAAGCGATTTTTAGAATGTTACAATTAAGAGTCTTCAAAAACTTTGGCTATGCTTTTATTTGGTAGTTACTACTTATGACATAAGATAAGAGCCCTTCCATAAAAAACCAAAGAGATGATATATAGAAAACTAAACATAAACATATTTTAACAATTAATAAACCTAAAATAAAAAAACTCAGCAGCTTTTCTGTTGTATCATATAAACAAGTTGGATTGGAGTCGCCACTGAACTCAACTGCCGGAAAATGCAGCCAGAGTTAGTGCATCAGGCGTCAGAAACAGCGAGATAGTCGTCCACTTTTTCCCTATTTATTCAGATTTTCCTCCCCTCTCTTCTAGCGCTTGCCAGGATTCGATTCTTTGGAATACTTTTTAATGAAGATGCATAACTGGTTTTTGAAGTATGAAATTTTCTGTTTAGTGGCTAATCTGATTTTAAAATTACAGTGTTTTTTGTTTTAAAGATTAAACGAATAGGTTCATAGTTAGAGATGTTTAGAATTTTGTTTTAATGGGAATTGGGAGCTCTTTCAATCACCCCCATCGGGCCTATGCTCCAATGGTGCATTCCTTTGTTCCCTTGTCATGATCTCCCTATATTCTAAGAAAAGAGAATAATTAATGCAGCATTTTTATTGAATTGAAAAGTTTTTTCTCTGGTCCAGAAATTAACCAACTGCTAATTAAGGAATAAGTATTACATTGTAATATATCGTGGGAAGGTGTGTAAGCTTCACATAAGCGGAAAAACAACTTTCGGTCATATTGTGAGCTATTTATATATAAGCCCTTCCAAACATTTGCCTAATTGTTTGTAACATAAGATAGGATAAGCCTAAATAAGTTCTTCCAAGCACCTCCATGGTAACATGGTGCATTCTTTTGCTCCCAAGTCAATATTCTAAGAAGTAAGAATAGAAAATAATACAGTAATTCTATTAATTGATTTGGAAACTATTTTCTCTGGTCCAGAAATTAACAGGGGGTACCTTACTGCTAAGGAATAAATATTACATCGTAATATATCGCGGGAAGGATTTCCTTTCAGCCAATGTGGCTGCCATTTTATCTGAAAGACAGCAGTTGACAAAACAGGTGCAGGATGTAACTGGGGAAGATGATGAAACAAATGCACAAGCAGGATTGAAACAAATATCTACTGTAGAATGTGAGAAGATGATGAAAGAGGCTGCTGAAGCGAGTAATGTTAGATCTATGAAAAAAATGGAACACAAACTAGTTGTTGTAAGTATCTACTTGTCTTATGAAGTTTATCATGGTTGAGAAATTAGTTATGTTTTATTGAGGATACTTGTTGAAATGTAAATCATAAGCAGCTTTCTTTAAAGGGTAAAAAAGTTTTTAGTGTTCATATAATTAATCTGCAAATTACCATTAGATTGTTGTTGTGTCATGCAAAGAGGAACTGCCGAAAAGTCATTATTGTCTTAAATTTCTCTTTATATATCTGAACCTTGAAATTTAGGTTTCCAAAAAAATTAGGATATCAATTATTTGGAGTGTGATTGTTTGCTGTTATCAGCTTGCTGTATTTTATTTCAGCTCCATATACTTGTTTAAATTTATAATACGGCACATTCAAAGTTTAGAAAGAAATATCTAAGAGTGTGTGACTTCTGTTTTCTTATGATCATTTAATTTAATTTGTTTTAGTCATATTTACACCACTAGATACACGAAGAGGCTGATGCCAAAAAGTCAAGAGCAGAAGCTATTAGCTAATTAATAGATGCATCTATGGTTCCAGTTGGTCCTGATAATAGGAGGGAAACAATCACAGATGAAGAACATGTAATGTTCCGTGGGGCTGGTTTAAAAATGAAGGCTTACTTACAACTTGGTGAGTAACCTTCTGCTGTAACAGAGTTGCTACATTGCAATGATGCAAAACTGACTGCTGCTTATGATACTCTGTAGGTACACATGGTGTTTTTGACAGTGTCATTGAGAATATGCATTTGCACTGGAGGCATCGAGAACTTGTTAAATTAATAACAAGAGAAAAAAACCTTGCTTTTGTTGAAGAAATAGCTGGTTTAATGGAATACAAGAGTGGTGGAATACTAGTAGCAATAGATAGATTTCCCAAAGGATTTTCTCTTATTTACTATCGTGGAAAGAGTTATAGGTGGCCAATTACTCTCCGACATAGAAACCTTTTAATGAAAGCAAAAGCATTGCAATGTTCATCATCCATGCAACGACACTAGGTTTTTACTTTTATATGACAATTACAAATACATTTTTCCTTTTTATAGTTCAGTATCTTAGAGAATGTTTAGTTTAGATACCAGCTTTGGGATCTGTATGGAAATGCCTAGTATTTGTGTATGTAATTGTTTCTAACATATAATTTTTTATATTATCTGATGAGGGTTAGGATGAGAAAGATTGATGAATGAACAAAAATGGTTGTACTTTGCAGAGTAAGGATGAAGGCTTATCATCTTGGTGATTTTACGGTTCTTTCAAAACCTTAGAGGTTTTATGCTATTTTTATGCAAATATGTCAACCCGCCATGGGAAGATGGTGGATTTCTCCTGTGAAGGCGGGTTGATATATATCACAAAAACTGTAAAATGCGGGGAAGGAAGAGGAAAGAGGGAAACCAGTAATCCAAATCACTACAAATAGAGAATGAAATTTGGCATTTGCTCAAAACATGGGAGAAATATGGGGAATAGTTACTGCTCTTGGGATAACATAGAAAGGGTATTTGAAGATTATGAATTGAATGCCATTCTTGGGTGGTTATCCATTTAGTCCTTGAAGGATGTATTTCCAAGCATTCTTATTGGAGTATCAAAGAATTCAACACTGGCTTTCCCGATCGTTTTAAAATTCTGATTTTGAAAAACATTTTTGAAACGGTTTCTATGAGGAAAAGTATATTCAACTCCTCATATTCAACCCAATGCCTTTAAACTCCTTAGTCTTCACTAGGAGAAGATATTTTTGAGACACCAACCTAGTCTCACATTGTTTGAGAAATGAGATAAAAGTAATTTATACTCCATAACACTCATATTCTTCAATTCAACTATGTGAATGTCAACGTGAGTAAAGGAGAAGCCATGGTCTTAGCAGATGAAGGTGTTGTATGCATTGATGAGTTTGAAAAGATGAGACCATAAGATAAGTGTGTATACCATTTGTTGTTTCATTTTGGCATTTTGTCATTGTTCTCTTTGGTTAACTTTTGTTGTTGTGTTTGTTACGTTAGGGTTTCCATTCATGAGGCCAATGAAGAGAAAACTATATCCGTAGCTAAAGAATGAATAACAATTGTTCTTAATTCCATGACTTTTATTCTTGCTGCAGCCAGCCCTCCATCTGGCCATTATAATGTCTGTAAGGTTTGGTTTAATCTTCATAGTGAAAGATTTCATGGCATTTTCAAGTGTATTTTTGTTACTTTGATGTGGTTTGTTGAATCGAAAAACTTTTTTGTTGCTTTAACCTTCCATATTTCTCACCCCAAATCGAACCGGTTAACAATGAGTTTTGAAGAATTTCGTTAGAATGTTTATATTGTGTGTTTGTTACTTTGTTGCAGTTAATGTATTAAATGAGTTTGTTCACTGGCTGAAACGATTGTCATACATGTTTGGGATGTTTGACTTCGTCATGTTATTTCTCTTTTGTTGAGTTTGTTGTTTGTTAAATTTAATTTATTTTTCTTTATTCAAGTTATCATATGATCTCCTATTAACTTGTGTGATTTAACTATACATAATTATATGTTGAGTATTTGTTTTTAAGTTTGCTTTGTTACTGGTGTAATTGGTGCTTTTATCATGTTATTTGTCTCCATGTTTTCTTTTTAGTTTTCAATTATACAATTCTGCTTATTTTGTCATAATTTTTCTAGGTTTGAACAAAATCTATACTAAGTTGCTCTTGATTATGAAGGCAAGGTATTGAAAAAAAAAACAAAAGCATCATTTCAAGCCACACCTTATAAATATGATTAGATAAGTTATTCGTATTTCTTGCAATAATTTTACACCATCATGTCTTCCCAAATTGAAGATGTATATGTTCTGCATAGATGTTTGTAGTCTATTGTAATCGTAGTTTGTTTTATATTTTTTCTTAATCTAGTTTAACCGCGTGTTTGATTTTTTGGTATAGGCACGTGATGAGTTTGTACCAGGCTATAACTCTTTGTATGGAGCATTGTCATTCTGCAAAATTAACGGGTGAAAGTGATTCATACAAAACTGTCGTTTTATCAGGAGGAACTTAATGTTTTCCAGGTTTAGCAGATACATATCCAAATCACTTTTTCATATAAGCTATTCTAACATTATCACAAATGTTTTATCAGTAGATAAACCTAAATGAATCAATCCAAACATTGACACATTTTTGTATTTTATCCCTTTTAATTGCAGTTGCAGGAAGGTAATGCCAATATCCTAAAATTTACTCAAAGACAAAATGAGCTCTCAAGAAGAGAAGGTAATGTCATCATCATAAAACTTATTTCTTTTATTTTTCTCATTCTCAATATCTATTTTCCTAAGATAATACTGTAATGTATTATTTATTTTGTTTTAAGAAGCATCATTTACATTTTTTACTTTTAATATTAGAAAATTTCTTCATAGGTTTATTTTGTTTATTTTTACTTGAGTAAGTTGTATGACAATACTTGCTTTTGATTAAGCATGTTGATAGTTTTTTGCAGCATTTTGTTTTAGACTCATGAAGCAACTTCTTAGAAACATAAGTATGATGTTTTGGTCTTTTGTGGTGACGTTTTAGTCTTTTGTAAACATTTTTGTGATCAACAATAGTTTTAGTTGATTGTTTTGAATTAATTGTTTTTTAATATTGAATTTACTCAAAAGAGTTTTTACGTTGCAGGTTGAATTAATTGATATATCATTATTTTGTTATGATTGGTTCCAAGTTAAATCAAGGAGACTTAGTCGGATAAGTATTAATTCTTTAGTAATATTGTGGATCATTTTTTGTTATTTGTGGACCATATGGTACATTATTTACAAAAAATCTCATACTGAGTTGGATCTTGCTGAGTTGTAACATTCAACATATTGGGCTTGGCAGTCTGGATGTGTATCCCAAAATTCCTGTGGTTCTACTCTTTTTGTTGCCCCTTGAAGAAAAGTGCTTATTGGAACTCTCAATTGTAAAAGGGCCAGGAATTCTAAGCTTGGAGGTGAGATAGATCAAGTAAATAGTACTCATATTGAATTGACTAACCTATATATGTATTACAATTTATCTGCCAAGGTACACTAACACTAATGTAATCCTTAATCGTAGAATGATTAGGGAGTTTATTATGAGAAATTTGCACTTTTTTCTTTCAAGTAGTTGATTATTTTGTGTTGTTTTAGCTCATGAAGCAAATGACATTTTCTTGCTACAGAGCTTTTGGGCCCTCATCTTTTATTGTAATGCATGATGGATACGATATTGAGCTTCAATTTTGATGGACTGCAACTTTCAAAAGACGGGTATACAATTTTGATGGACTGCAACTTTCTATAATGCTGATAATGAGATGTGACTATAATCTGCTTGAATTTTTTCCATGTGAGTATATTATAACAGGTTTGTATGGATTTGCTTGAACCTAAAATCCTTGCATACCTTGCTAATAAGATGCCAATTAAGTTTTAAATAGAAAAAAATTATGTAGTATCAATTTATCATCTACTTCCATATTACTTATGCAGTTCCATTATTTTAATTATTGTATGGTTCTATAATTTGTTGACATATTTTCAGATGCATATATGAATTTAGTATGAACTATTTCCAAATATGATGAAGTGTCTAATGGTTCAATGCACAGTTTTAACAATTTAATATTAGAGCATTTAGACAATGATAGTTTTTAAAGAAATTGGTTTTAGTTAGATGGCAATTAATACCTGAACAATCACTATGAAAACAAGTGTTAGATGGAAATGCTTTTGTTGGAACGAAGAAAACTGTTTGGATTTTAATTCAAGAAATTCAAGAAAACAACCTTACAAGATCCAAAGGTTGAACTTGGTGTCTATTTACAAGAGTAGCTATCAATTTTTTAAACCCAAAAATACACACTTAAAAACTACAATGCTTATGATTTTTATCTTCAATTTTTTCTATATTAAATTAGGCAAAAATAACCGTGCTATCAATTGATGGTTAATAACTATAATAAGATGTTGGTTAATTGATACCAGTTGATGCATTAATCATGCACTAAACACAATTAATTACACTTTTGAACACTTGAGAATCATGGTTAATAACATTCAAAATTATGATTTATTTGCTTTTAGTCGATGGTAACTTTGACATTTGGTTATAATCTTTAACCATACTATACACATACAAAATATGAGGAGCTTACTTGAATTATACTGCATAACTTGCCTCGTGGTTTTCAATGTCAAAAGTTTGACCCCTCAACAATGAAATGGATATATCAAGACAAATATCAACGTGGATCCCTAGAGAAAATCAATGACAATTTGGACTAAAACAAATAGATTATAGTTTTAAGAAAAGGACAATATTCCTGAAATATGTTGAAGATGTGTTTTTGACTTCTCTGCTTCCTTTGATAACTGATACGTTTTTAATACTATTTAACCTTTGGAAACTTCATTTCCAATTTTATTGTTTCGTACAAGCCCTTTTAAGTTTTGGTGTAAACACGTGTAATTGTTTGCTTATAGTGTCTAACTGAGTTGTTTTTTTGAACATGTGTGGTAGCTTCAACCTATGATATTTTTTATATGATTAAAATAATAATAAAATAAATGATTCTATATGTTTTTGTGGTATTTTTTATTTAACGAGTTATTTTTTTTTTAAAACTTACATAAATTATTAATAAATTAGAGTTTAAATTATTTATAATTTACAAAAAAAATTAGTTAAATAAACATTTTTATGTATATTATTAATAACAATGACATTTTATCTATACAATAGTAATCTTACTGTAAATAAAATTTGTAAAATTATAAGTGTTTTTAAAATATTTTATTTACTTATGATTTATAATATTGATTTATAATACTAGTACGGGTATAAGTACTACTATTTGTAATTTCAACATATGATTTATAATATTGTGCAGTTATAAAAATGTAGTGTAGCAACCCAGATAATTCTCGAATTTCAATTATGTTGGGGCGAAATGGACTCGACCATTATGCGCATATAATAGCATAGTTTTTCTTAACTGATTTGTTTTAACTTTAAAAAAAGAATTATTTTTTATTTTTAAATGTGATTTTTTTAAACTATTTTTTAAATAGTAAAAGTTTTTTATAATTTTTTTTAAGATTATTGAATAGTATAGTTTTTATACTTTTCAATTTATACTATAGTTTTTTATAATTTAATAGTAAATGTTTTATATATTGAAGATTAAACACTTAATTTTTAAAAAAATTATATTTCAAAAATAATTTTTATGAAAAATTATACAAAATAACTTCAAATTAAATTACTTTTATAAATTTCTATATCCAAATTAAATTATATTAAAAGGATTAAATAGCTAAGATAAAATTTTAAGAAAAAATATTTAAATCAATTTTTTATTCATAACTTTTTTAAATAAAACAATCTTTGTAAATTATTTTTTAACAAAAAATGATTAACAATATAAAAATCATTTTAAAATAATATTGGCATAATTAGTCCCCCAGTCCCATAAGATAATTTTGAGTTACGAAACAGTCCCACAATTAAAAAAAGTAACATTAAAGTCCCTTAGTATTTCCTCCGTTAACACATTAGATCCCATTCTGTTAGTCCAGGTTTACGCCGTTTGTTATTGCCACAGTGGCACGCCACCTGTTCCATGAGTCAGCAAACGATGAGGAGAATGACAAAATGAGGTTTTTGAAACGAAAAGTTTGAAGAAATGAGGTTACTATTTGTGACACATCAGTACATGCATAATTGACACATCAGTTTACTAAATGCCACATAAGCTTTTTTTAACGTTTTTTGACAGAATGAATTTAACTGCCTAACGGAGACTGTTTGAAGGAAGCTAATGAAACGTTTTAACTTTGTGGGACTAAATTGAAGCAAATAAATTAAGTTACGGGATTAAAAGAGTAATTAAGCCAATAATATTTAAACAAACATTTTAGCATAGTTAGTACAGAAGAGGCCGTGGAAATTTTCTTCAGCTACCAATGCCTAAAATTTATTTTGAAAATTCTCAAAATTCACGTACTAAATGTCAGACTTGTTCTGTAAGGGTGTCTATTTTAAATCATAAAATCCTTTTTGAAATAAACATTTCACATATCGATTAGTCAATCAGTGTAAAAAGTTTTGAAGATGACATTTTACAGCTCTTGAAGAGCTTCATCATCTCACATTCAACAGCTTTCAACAGTAAACCATTTTGGTGTTTATCCTTGACCTTTGTATTTAAGGTGGTGTTCTTCTTCATAAAAATGACAACATCCAGAAAATAATATGGTTATAATTTGTTACACAATTTTTGTATCACCAATAAAACCTAATCGCCGGCAACCACTTCGAACATTGATAATAGAAGAATCTATGCTACATTAAGAGGTCTGGGACTACCAGTGTGTTTTCGTATTGCATCATTTACGCAACATCAGCTGCAGTTACAAAACTTGATTTCTTTGTTCCGGAGGCAGAAGATTTATCTTCTCCGGTGTGAGACTCATGACCTGCTGAAGCAATGCCTTCTCCATATCTGGGGTCAACTGCATTTAACAAAGGAGAGAACATCAATAGACTGCAGGGCAATTTCATAAGAATAATGCTAATTTACAATGATCACCGCAGGAGGCCGAAGAGACTGATTAGCAGCACCCATCTGACCAGAAACCATAGATGGTGGCCCCGGAGGACCAGAATGTTGTGATGGATTTTTTGAAGGACCAGGCATCCAAGAAGACCCTCTATCAATTTGCATTGCATTTCCAGCTTGACTGCCAAAATCAGACCAAAAAGGCATATTTCCAACCTAACATACAAGCATGACTTAGCACCTGAATAACCAATTACTATCAAGCACGGAGTATTGTTAAACATTATCATGACCGATACCGCTTTTCAAACCGTTTTACTTAGTTTTGCTTCTTTCAGTTGTATCTTCTATCTTGACGTACCTGATAGAGTGACTGAGATGATTGATGATTTTGTAGTGGTGGCTGCCCCAGTGGGAACGCAGATCCAACATTAGAAGGAGGTTTTGTACCAGGGTGAAAATTTCATCAACAAATACTGTTACAGTTCAACATGTCATTATGAGAAGCACCACCAACATGTTGAAAGCCTAAGATTGCATCCATTTGTGGAGGATATTAGGGATGGAAGTTTTGCATTGAAGGTGATCGATCTGAGCTGTGGTGGAAGTGGTGGTTGCATAGGCATATGTGAAAATCCATGTGACTGCAATAGTTGCTAACTAGAGGCAGATGGCATTTGTGTTGGATGAATGAACAAAGGGTGGAGGTATCTTTGGAAGTTGTGATGATTGTGGAACAACTGCCGGAGTGACTTGCGGAGTCAGGTGTCCTTTGGGCTGTTGTGGCATTGGCATAGAATGGGCTGAGATAGATGACTTGTTGCACGAATCCTCCAATAACCCATTCAAACCAGAACAAACACCACACTTACAGAAATCTAATTTACCGCCATTATTGCCAACATCTACTAGCAAACTGGCCCAAAACTCACAAAACCATACCATTAAAATGATGTCAGTGGTGAAACAAAGGATGAAATAATGAAGAAAACTAAGTAAAACTGATTATGAAAATTGCAGAAAGATTAAGGGTTCTAAGATTTCTTAGATTTTGAGAAGAAAAGGGAAAAGAGAGATAAAGGAATAAGGCTCAACAATTTTATTGATGATTGAATGAAAAATATCTATAAGGTATATGAAGCTATTTATACACCAAGAGATGTAACAGCTATGAAACAAACTACTAACAAACACTTAACTTCACGTGCAAGTTTCTAAACAAATTATTAAACAAAAGTAAAACTGATTCTAACTAAATTGAATTACTAAACCAATACAGCTCCTTAATTCATTTAGTTAGATGATTCATCCATTCCAAGCTTCATTTTCAAGTAATCAAAGCCTCTTGACTTCAAAGGCTTTGTAAGCAAATCTGTTATCTGCTCATCTGTCTTGCAATGCCTCGGTTCCAACTTTCCATTGTTCACTTGATCTCTTAAGAAATGGAACTTGGTTTCAATGTGTTTACTCCTACCATGTGCTATTGGATGCTTTGTCAAGTCTATAGCTGACTTGCTATCAATTCTGAGCTCCATCTTTTTCAATTTTTACCAATTTCAATCCCATCAGTAGCATGTTGATCCATTGAGCTTGACATCTTGCCATGGAAACTGCAATGTACTCAGCCTCATAAGAAGATAATGCAACCACTGGTTCCTTCTTAGAGCTCCATGAAAAGATTGCATTTCCAATCATGAACACATAAGCTGCAGTGTTTTTCCTGTCATCTTTATCACCACTCCAATCAGAATCTGAATAGCCTACTAGACCACCATCTTGATCCTTATAGTATTGAATACCATACCTGCTTGTGCCCTTCACATATCTCAGGATTCTCTTAGCTGCAACTAAGTGTGAGGTGGTAGGTTTTACCATTAAATAAGGGGAAGCGGCGGATTCCTCGGAAAAACGCCTTAAAAGAGCGAAAGTTCTGGAGGAGCTTTCCACAAACCGTGATTCCTTGGCAAATGTAAATTCAGGGCAAAAGGCCCAAGGAAAAAAGTGGTCTGCTTTATTTATCTGCTGATCAAACCTACACCATAAGCAATATCAGGTCTTGTATGGCACAAATACCTTAAAGAGTCCACAATTTGTTTGAATAAGGTTGGATTTACTTCTTTCTCATCATTTACCAAGGACAATTTCACTCCTGTATCAACTGGAGTTGAAATTGGTTTGCAATTCAGCGTCTTAAACCTTTTCAAAACATCTTGTGCATATTTCCTTTGATGAATCACAACTCGTGAATTCACTTCAAACTCAATTCCCAAAAAATGTGTGAGATTGCCTAAATCTGACATCTCAAACATCTTCATCATATTTCTCTTAAAGTCCTTCATCTCAGCTTCATTGCTTCCAGTAACTTATCCACATATAAGCACACACTGAGCTTATTAGTGGTGTTTCTGCAATAAATTCCATGTTCATTTACACACTTCATGAAACTTTGTTGAACAAGAAAATTGTCTATATTTTTATTCCAAGCCCTTGGGGCTTGCTTCAAACCATACAGAGCTTTATCAAACTTTTATACATACTCTTCCTTCCCCTTTGTCTCAAATTCTAGTGGTTGATTCACATTCAGTTCTTCTTCTAACTCACCATTGAGAAATGTAGATTTTACATCTAACTGGAACATAGACCAATTGTTCTTGACTGCTATATTAACAAGCAATCTGATTGTTTCTATCCTTGCTACTGGAGCATAAACTTCATAGTAATCTTGTCCATGCTTACGT
Source organism: Vicia villosa (assembly GCF_029867415.1). Taxonomy (NCBI): domain Eukaryota; kingdom Viridiplantae; phylum Streptophyta; class Magnoliopsida; order Fabales; family Fabaceae; genus Vicia; species Vicia villosa. The sequence goes on from NW_026705340.1 coordinate 446,180, forward strand.
AGGAAGCCTTTTGCAACTAATCTAGCCTTATACTTTGCCACCTAACCATTTGGCTTCAGTTTTGTTTTGAATACCCACTTAGCACCAATGCACTTCTTATCAGCGGGTAATTGAACTAATCTCCATGTTTCATTCTTCTCTATAGAGTCTAGTTCTTCAATATTTGTTTTCTTTCAGTGTTTTTGCTTAAGAGCTTCCTCAAAAGACATTGATTCAATTTCAGCAAACATTGCTAATTGCACCGTGTCACCTTCTTCTGTGACTGCTTGATAAGGGAACCTCTCATAATCTCTTCACCTAACTGGTGGTTGAGTGTTCCTTGTTGGCTTACTAGTAACTCTTGCACCTACTTCATCTATATCCTCAACAATTTCTTCTTGTTCCTCGACCTCAACTGCTTCTGTCTCTAAATCAGACAAATAGAAGTGACTGTCAAGCTTATTTGATGCCTTGTCTTTCCAGTTCCAAGAATTTGACTCATCAAAATTTACATTTTTTATGAACCAATTGAGTGATAACCAACCATAATCATTGCCTGGGATTATTCATCCAATTTTCTTCTGAGTTGATAAGGTACATGTCTGAAACAGAATGAGCCAAAAATCTTCAGATGTTGAACACTTGGTTTTACTCCACACCATGCTTCTTCTAGTGTCTTATCTTGCAGCTTCTTTGTGGGGCTTCTATTGATGAGATATGTTACAGTAGCAGCTGCTTCACCCCACAAATAATGAGGCATATGATTTTGCTTTAGCATGCTTTTTATCATATTTACCAAGGTTTTATTCTTCCTTCCTGAGATCCCATTGTGTTGAGGTGTGTATGGTGCAGTAACTTCATGATTTATGCAATTTGATGAGCAAAAATCATTAAACTTAGTGGAAGTGAACTCACATCCTCCATCAGTTCTTAATCTGTTAATTACTTCACCACTTTCATTTTGAACTAGCAGTCTAAAATTCTTAAACACACAAAACACTTCACTTTTCTTAGCTAACAAGTAAATCCATAGTTTTCTAGTGGATTCATCTATGAATGTTACAAAGTAGCTATTTCCTCCTACTGATTTAACTTCAAATGTTCCACATGAATTACCTCAAGTTTCCTAGTTGCATTGAATGATACTTTTGCATTGTAAGAGTTTCTGGCTTGCTTTCTAGTGCAACACATATCACACACTTCATCAAGAAGCTTTATCTCTGGTAAACCTTGCACCATTTTCTTCTCATGAAGCATATTCAAATCCCTAAAAAATTTATGCCCATATCTTTTATGCCATAACCAGTTTTCACTCTTAGTTTCTGATAGCAAGCACTGATCTTCAATCACCCTGATGTTGACTTTTAAAGTTCTTTGCTTTGACAATGAAGCTTTCAGAATAAATCTATTCTTGCCATCAAAAACCTTCATAGCTTGTGCTTCCATCTTCATAGTGTACCCCTTTTGCAGTAATTGACCAATACTAATAAGGTTGTTCTTGTGAGGGTAAATATGAGTTTTCACGATGTCAAAACTTGTCACTCAAGTATGGGTATACCTCCAAATCAACATGTCAAAGAAAAAAACAAGAAGAAACCTAAAAAATGGAAATTTTGTTGATGAGGCATGTATAGGTCGACCTACACTTGTTCTAGGTCAACTCGCAGGTTCAAAACTTGACATTCTTGGCAACATTGGAAAGCTCGGGTTAACTCATGCTTGCTTGAGGTCGAAGCATGAAACATTATGAAAGCCTCACGTCAGCTCAGGTCGACCCTTAGGTCAACTCACGGTTTGAAAATTCTAGTATGACAGACTCGGATGTCATTCACGATGTCAAGACATACGATCTGTTATTAATGTAGCAGAGGCAGAATAGAGAGATCTCCCAACTTTTAATTACTCCCGAACATGAGTCAATAAGACCTGGGATCACATATGTTCAGTCAACATAACCAGATTGTAAAGTTTATATGGTTCTGTAAAGGAACAGCTAACACTTCTGAACCTGATGTTATAAACGATGTCATAACATTCATGACTGAACAAACAACACAATGCAGAAGATAAATAACACAGTTAATCGTTAACCCAGTTCGGTCTAACTACCTACTCTGGGGGCTACCAAGCCAGGAAGAAGATTTCACTATCAATAGTACTATTTTATGTAAACAACCTCAGGTTTACAAATAAACAACCTCTGGTTTACCTATTCACTACCCAATGCAACCTTTATCTCAGACATCCATCCAAGACAAGAGAACCTCTGCTCACTCCCTAGTGATACCTAACGGTTACAACGCTGCAACAGCTATTTACACAATTAACAATGAACAATAACTTGATCTTGCTTCACAGCTTCAATCAAGAATACAATACTTAATTCTTACCTACAGGTTTCGAGTGAGAACAATCACTTCTCTTACCTACAGGTTTCAAGAAGGACATGGCAGCCATCCCACAACCTGAGTGGTCTATCTATAGAAACCTTAATGACTACATCGTTTCTAAACAAGATTTTCTATTTCAAACTAGGTTATAAACATTTCTATTTATAACCTGATCCCAATTGGACTTAGGCTTACAAATCGCAACACTCCTTGTTGTTACAAATCTGCATAAATCTTCTGCTACAACTAAGGTCTTTTAATCATGAGTTTCCTAATTTATCTCCTAAATTAGAAACTACTGAATCTTCAATCTTCTGATCTGATTCTTCCTGAATCTTCAATCTTCTGATCTGATTCTTCAAATATTCTTTTGACCTTTAAATTTACGCCACATAGGATTACAAAATATTCTACGAATATCCTGTATCTATTGAGCAACAAACTGAATCTTCCTTCCAGTTCTGCAGGCGCGATGTCATGAGTTGATGTCATGACATTCCATATAACATCTTGCTTGTACTTGTTTTGTTCTTTTTATATTTGCAAGATTCACATATAAATACCTTTTGCTGCTACTATACGTTTTAGCCAAACATCAGACAATAATACAGAACAGAGCATCAACAATCTCCCCTTTTGGCTTATTTTGGCTAAAACTTATGCATTATATCAATCAGCATCAACTTCAACTTTCTAGACAACAAGGCCACGTTTGCTTCTTTTGTTAGTAGCAAAATCACCATCAGTATCTCTCCCCCATTTTAGCCATAATATGACAAAGATAGATCGGATGTCATAATCTGTAATGGAATGGAAACATTCAAATCTGGGAGACAACCGTTGTCAGCAACTAGAAATCCACTCCTAGCTCAAGTTTTAATAGAGACCAAGAATGGATTCTTGCCATTTTTCCTCGTAACTCAGAACACAAATCACAATTGTGTTCATAACTCAGATCACAAATCACAACGACAATAGTTCCTATACTGAAGGTTGCATATGGTTGAACATCATTGTTGTTATTGCAGAAAAACCCATGGTATAGACCATCAACATCCCTAGCCCGTGTTTTTCTTTTTCTGAAGTGGTTTTGGTAATGCAACCCATCACAATACCAAACTCATACACGACTCATAAGAACACACACGAACGACATCTTGAGAGAGTTTGATTTCTGTAATCTTTGGAGATTGATCAGTGCATTTTGATGCACATTTCTCTATGGTTGTACTTATACATTTCCATGGTTTGCTTGTCTTATTTTTGTATTTTATAATGTTTTTATATTTTAATTTATTTTTATTGTTATTTGATTTTCGTATTTAATTTTCAGCTTTAGCAGTCTGCACGGAAACGATCATAACTGGAGTTCCGGGAGTCCGATTGAGGCATTCTAATAATCGACGGAAAGCTAAGAGAAAGAGCTACAATTCGTATGTTGGAGTCGAAGTCAGAATTGGACTGTAGAAGGGCCATAATATTCGTTGAAGTTGCAGCACCAGTTTTAGTTAAGTTTCGGGTCAATTAGTTTTGGGCCTGGGTCGTATGTTTGACCCAGTTGGATTGTAAAACGGGTTGTACTCTTTCCCCTTAGGGTAGCAGCCGCGGTTACTGTTCATCATTGTCACTATTCACGATTTTGAAGCTTGGTACAATTTCTATGGAGAACTAACCAAATCCTGTCGAATTGCTGTATTCAGGTTCCAACCTTGAGATTATTTTAATGTTAATCTAGTATTTATTCCTTTCAATTTTGTTTTATGTTCTTGAATGCTTAATTCGAACTTCATAGAGTATTTTGATTCAATTCGATTGATTGTATGACCCTAACAAATAAACACGTTACCGTTTGCTTAATTCGTTACCGTGTATGATTTATCACGTTTGCTTAATTCGTGAAGCTTAACTCCGTTTGCTTAATTCGGATATTAGGATTATACATCGTACAATACTCTTCGCGCTTGTCACTGAGTTTGTAGTCGAATAGGAATAGATTATCCGCTTAGAAGATTAATATTGCTTAATCGATGATAGATAGGAACCGAATCAGTAATTCGACTTTTTAGCTTATTTGATAATCACTTTTTCATAATCACTTTTTTTGTTTAATCGAAACCAAAACAACCCCCCCCCAAATTCGACTTACATTCGGTTAATAAGAATAGGAATCCTTGAGAGACGATACACGAGTTACCGTTACCGTCGTACTACAGTTTTGCAAATTAACTCGTTTTTGACCCGTGCGCGACAGCGGATCAGAGATGCTATTATATAGCCATTGGAGATTATAGGAAATAACGATGGTATTTGGTCTTGTTCAATGGTCAAACAGTTAATTAGGAAACAGTTCCAAAAGCAATTACTCTTTTCAAAGAAGTTTTTGACTGTTTTTCTGATAGGAGTTATCTTCGAGAACCAGTGCATGCATAGTCATTGATTGTACTTTACACCGACCACTGATGTGTAGATAAACTTCAAGACAGATTCCCTTGTTTGACTTAGACGATTCAATGTCTTTAAACATGTCATGACATCCTGTCAGACATTGTCACTTTTCTTCCCTTTAAGCACATAGCTCAAGATTCTGCAAAAGATTAAGACAGAGCATCTTTTGGACCAAGTAACAGACTCCCCACTTACTCTTCTGACTCACTAGTCATAGACACAGACTTCTGTTGTTCTGGAGACTGTTAGACATACAGCTACCTCATTAGTGTAGAGAAGGAATTGTGGTTTCCAGTTGCACATGGTTAGATTTAACCATTGACAAATAACTGACAAAAATGTCACATTTTCTTCATGATGTTAAAGTATTTTTAACCAAGAAACTTTTCTTGACAAAAGAAGTTACTCCTCCTATCTGAGATAGTCTGAGCTTCTTCAAGGAATAAGCTTGAAATGATGAATGGAAAATATAAGACTCATCTTCATATCTTTAAGAGTCGCACCCTCTATTCAACTATCCTGCTGAACACACTCACTGTAGCAAATTTGCTCCAGAAATGATGAAAGATGTCATAACATTGTGTCTAACATTTGTACTACCAGTATAATCCACAAGGTTCATCTCTTTTTTTTTTTCAACAGACCCTTGTCTACTAACTTATCTCCTCCAGAAATGATCACCTAAAGACCTCTTGACACTAGAAGCACACACAGAGAGGTTGCCACAATCTCAACATAAAGAACTGCCACTTCTTGAACTTTGTTGAGCATAACCTTACCATGTTTGAATCAGATCATGGTCTGCCTAAGAAAATTCGAAATCCTTCTTAATATGGTGTTTCTCAATCTCACACATTGATTAACATGTTCCTTGAACCGGAAGGATTCCCCTTTATCCTTAGCCGTGTTGATCAGATCATAGAACTTTTGTCTTCATAGTCATTTTCACTAAGTGAAGTCTTCATTATGAAAGTAATTATGTATTGCCAGAACAAATTACTTACATCCAGATCAGAACCTGCCCATTCTAATCCACATTATGCCTGAACTACCACTTTAGACAATAATATCGCGTTTTCAAACTTCTAATACATACTCCTAGTCCTTCTTCCAGGATAAATGCACTTTGTGATATTGATATCACTCAAGACATAAGTTCGCGTGAACTCAAACACACTCTGACTATCCATAGAGATAACACTTCTCTATAGAGGACTTGGAACACAAGAAACAATTTGTGTTCACGACAAGAAACAAGACTCTTATTCTTTACCAAGCAATTGTAAAGAATGACTTCAGACTTAGCAATGTCTGAACACTACCCTTAAACCCTATGATTGTCACAATTAGACAATCTTAACCTAGACTCTAGACATTTCTCATATCTGAAAGAAAAACATGAGGGACTCAAACAGAACGAAGAGACTCTATAAACCAGAGCAATTTAAACAACATACCCGGATTTTAACAAAAGTCTCAATTAAGAGATGTTATTTGAGGACGAACTGCACCAGGTGGACTTGTGCATAGGTTGGATCATGCACTAGGTCAGAACAAGTGATACACACCATCAATCCATGTCTTTAGATGATAATGCAAAGAATATTCTTTGCTGGTCTTTGAGAATAAACATGATTTGAGTTATGTTCTGACCATTTGTGTGACTTTGTTCTTTTGGCTTCAAGATTTAGTCTTTGAAGGACTTTGTATTTGGAAAGAAGCAGAATAACATTGTCTTTGCTAATCTTCATACTCTTTTACTCCCCCTGAGATATACAAATTTATGACATCTTTGATGTTTGTCCTTGAAGTTTCCTTTGTAACGTTATAAAAGGGTGTTACACCTTTCATTTGGAATCTGCCACGGTTTCCAAGTTTAGAAACCTCAGTTTACTTGCTACACAAGATTCAGATTGCCACACTCTGCAACTTGAAGTAGAAGAAACTATGATTGTATAACCATAAATTGATCTTCAGCATACACGTCTGACTTATTTCATACAGAAATTGTAAATATTCATCTCTCATGAAGATATTTAACAGAATCAGTATGTTATCCAGATACTCTTGCCTTCTTCCTTGATGTGTGAAGATAATTGAGAACACTTGGCTAGAAGAACTTCTTCTAAGTCTAGCATCCAGGTTCTAAACCCAATAAGTACTAAGTCTCCCGTCAAAGTACTTACCATCTTTTCAGTTACATTTTGCTACTCACACTAGGTCATTCTGACTGATTACCTCTTCACATTTATACTTTTTTTCTTGGCAAATATACTAGAAAGAAACTGAAGATCTTGAGATAATGTTGTGACATCAGATAAGAAATCATCCTTTATGGTTCTTGGTTAACATCTTTAATGTCAAATTGACAACACTTAGGGTGGGAATAAAATAATCCAATTATCAACAATATCTAGACATATCAAGGAATATAATAGCCAACATCTCAATAAGCTTTTTTTCAGACATTTATTCTGATTTTAAGATGATGGATGCCATAGTCTGTACCTATAGAGGAGATTCCCTCATTTAGGTCTCTGAAGCAGACTTAATTATAGCATGACACTGAATTAATCAGATTCATCTGACTTCCTTGATTCTAAACAGCACTACCCTTTCTGGATAACAACTAGGGGAGTACACATTTTTGGCCATAATTCACTATGGTAGAGTCACAGTATTCAGCTCGAAAAACTGCTCTATGGTTATGAATGACAATACACATATCTGGTTCCATTGATCAGAGAAAAATGCCAGATGTAAACTCTTCTTAATTTAATCATAAAGGATCAGAAAGGAATACCTTCATGAGTTTTCGTATGGTACTGAGCTTTTACTTTTAACTGATTTTGAGTAGAAGCACATGTTAATCGTGTCCTGATTAACTTATAGTCAGATGTCTCCTCTTCCAGACCAGGAGTAGGCTCCAAACCAATGTTCTCACACTACATAAGTTTAGCACCAGAACATTTGTTCTTCATCTGGTAGCTGCATACCAGTATTGATGTCCCAACATCCGGTAGGACATCTGTTCCTCCTTCTAGGAACACTCCTGCCTTGAAGTTTTCAAGGTACACACTTGCCGGTGATTATGAATATCATTGATCAGTTGGCATTCATCAGCTCTAATAAACCATGCCATTATGAGTGGACTTGAGAGATTACTCAAGTATCTTTGAAACTTTAATCAAAGCTGTAAGGTTCTGCCATACATTCTGTTGAATATAAATAACCCTAGGGTTTCACAGAGACTATGCAGCGGAAAATAGTCATACCTCAACAGAATTCACATAATGCTTACTTCAAGTGTTAGTTGTGAGCATGACAACTACAGATTGATTGTTGTTCAACCTTGCATAATGCTTGCTTCTGCACCAAGCAACAGACTAGACCTAGCCAATATCCTGACCTGATAAACTCACATAAATACAGAGGTTACCTTATCAATATCTTCACTCCCGCATGAAGGTTTTGATGTGATTCTTCTCTGTCCATAGATATCGGTCGAATTAGTTCTGAAATTCAAATTCTTCACTCCCGCGTGAAGTCTTTGGATTTAGCACTTCTTGTTTCAGCATCACAGTTCTAGGTCAGGTTGGTTTAATCCTCAACATATAAGTCCATCCTCCACTTCAAGGGACCATACAATATGAACATTCCTTTTTCAAACAATCTTCTACCTTTACCACAACCAAAATATATCCCTCATGGATCTCATCCAGAAACAGATAGGATGCCTGCTCTGATACCAATTGAAAATTCTGGTATGACAGACTCGGATGTCATTCACAATGTCAAGACATCTGATTATTTATTAATGTAATAGAGGCAGAATAGAGAGATCCCCCAACTTTTAATTACTCCTAAACATAAGTCAATAAGACCTGGGATCACATATGTTCAGTCAACATAACCAGATTGTAAAGTTTATATGGTTCTGTAAAGGAACAACTAACACTTCTGAATCTGATGTTATAAACAATGTCATAACATTCATGACTGAACAAACAACACAATGCAGAAGATAAATAACATAGTTAATTGTTAATCCAGTTCGGTCTAACTACCTACTCTGGGGGCTACCAAGCCAGGAAGAAGATTTCACTATCAGTAGTACTATTTTATGTAAACAACCTCAAGTTTACAGATAAACAACCTCTGGTTTACCTAGTCACTACCCAATGCAACCTTTATCTCAGACATCCATCCAAGGCAAGAGAACCTCTGCTCACTCCCTAGTGATACCTAACTGTTACAACGCTGCAACAACTATTTATACAATTAACAATGAACAATAACTTGATCATGCTTCATAGCTTCAATCAAGAATACAATACTCAACTCTTACCTACAGTTTTCGAGTGAGAACAATCACTTCTCTTACCTACAAGTTTTGAAAAGGACACGGTAGCCATCCCACAACCTAGGTGGTCTACCTATAGAAACCCTAATGACTACATCGTTTCTAAACAAGGTTTTCTATTTCAAACTAGGTTACAAACATTTCTATTTATAACCTGATCCCAATTGGACTTGGGCTTACAAATCGCAGCACTCCTTGTTACAAATCTGCAGAAATCTTCTGCTACAATTAAGGTCTTTTAATACATAGAAGTCATAAAAGATGTCTGAGTATGAGTATTCTTAGTTAAGAATCTTCATCATTGCACACTAATTTTCATACTTACTATGAGTTTTCTCTGTATTCTGCATACTGAAAATATAGCATGTGGTTTATTAAGAAAATAAATAAATGATGTTTCCTATAAGCTGTGTGTCATAGTGTAGGAGTTAATTCCAAAGAATGAAACTACATGCGTATTTTCAACTTTAGGCGGTGCTTTAAATCAGAAGTAGATGATATTGTCTTCCTTAGGCTACTTTGATGAAGGATAGAACATTCATATCCGTTAGAATTTCTTGTAACCGTAATACAAAACCGAAGTACCTAGAGCGCAGAGATGAAAATAAATTATCATGCTTAGGCATGATAGCATTGTTTATACTCCTCTCAAATTGAGTGGGATGTGTTGAGACATGTTTGTGTAAATACTTATAGTATCATGTTGAGACATATTATCTTATCATGTTTGGAATCATGTTCCTTTCAGAATGGAGACGAAGAAGCTTGTAATGAAGATACAGAAGAAATTTGTGATCATGAAGATGTTGAAGAAGCTTGTCGTGAAGATATGGAAGAAGAACAAGGAGATGATCAAGAAGAAGAATATTATGATGCATGAGTTTAATTAATAGTGTAGTTGTGCTTTATATTATCTAGATATTAGAACTTTTGTTTTGAATTTAGGATGACTCTCTCGAGAGAAACTTGGTTGTGTTTAAGAATGATATCAAAACTTATCTATATTTTAGAGACCTTATTAGTCGGTAACGTCACTTGATGTAGACTTATTTATTAATGAATATTTTGTTCTTGACCTTAATGTTTAATTTGATTGTAATTAGATTATAATCAATGTCTACAAAAATGAGTATTCTTGTTGAAATTTTATATTGTTCTAAAATGATATTTTTATGCCATGGCACAAAAATAAACCGTGACAAGATTAATGGTGTAAAACGTACAAATATAACCAGAGTTGTAATTGGTGGTCATAAACAAACCGTGGCAAGACCTTGGCAACTAAACTGTATGCCATACATTAAATCAGAATCGTGGTCTATACAAGCCACGGATGTCCATAAAACGTGGCTCAAACAAGAAAATTGTGGCTTATACTTTAGGCCACACCCGTATATCCCACAATCAAGTTTATGTGGCCAAAGCATTAAACCATGCTTATTTTGCATATAGTCGCGGTTTTTTGCCGTGGCAGATGACCTTTTTTTTTGTAGTGACCAGTGGTCGATTGGCTGCTTCCGCTTCCAAAGGCAATTCCTATTCTAACTTCAGGTGTTGACACGAATGAGTACAAAGTTCTTTTCCATCTAAAATTAGTGTCACAAAAAGATTTAAGTTTAATAGGAACCGATATATTGTGTAGAGAGACAAGCGGTGCCTAGGACCATAAGGAATTTATCAACACAATAACTGCATTGAATGGTTTATCTTCATTGTTATTAAAATTGAGATTGAGTTGGATTGTGGTGTGGTTGGAGGATTTCTTCACTAAAAATTGAACGAAATTTAGTGATGAATTTTTTTATGTATTAAAGATAAATATGTGTGCATGCATGTGCGTGTGCATAATATATGGTCTAACTAACAATATAGTGGCCATGGCTGACCATTCACCGGTGCGACCAGCTATACAACAATGGTTCAAAAACTAGAGTGAGAGTGAGAGTGCACTTCGCTATATATGCCTCAATTTATGCCTCATGGAATGCCACAATTTATGGCTCCATAGTAGAAGTAGAAATGATGGATTTCTTTCCACTCTTCCATGATATTCCTTGGAACATAAGGAAATTATTAACACAATAATTGCATTGAATGGTTTATCTTTGTTTTGTTGAAATTGTGATTGAGTTGGATTACGGTGTGTGGTTGGATGATTTAGATGAGAGATAAGATAAAAAGTTGAGAATGAAAACTGTGAATTTGAATTTGGTTAACTAACTGATTAACATGTTTGATTTACTCTTTTTTATTTTATAAATAAATATAAGGTATTTCAAATTTTGCCATGCAATTTGGGTAGGTATAAGCAGATTTAAATAAATATTCGAACATACATTCTCTTTTAAATGCATGTCTGCATGGCAAGCTATGAAGTGTGTCTCCAGTTTCAAACTCGTAGACATACACCATGCACTGTGTTTCAGCATGTTGCAGCGAGATAGCCGAGTAAAATATTGACTCTCTCTCTCTGTCTCTGAGTATTCGAGAAGCGGCTTGTCGATACCGTCGAAGCCTCAACAAACGATTAATAGCGACTAAAATAATAAGGAATGCTATAAAGCCGCCAACTGCTATCAAGATTGCATAGATACGAGGTTCACCACCACGACCCTTTCCTGAAAAAGAAAAAAAACTAAATCATACAAAGAACAATACTCAACATAAAATCATTTAGAGTGTAAACATGATATCAAATTGTTAATCATTCATTCCCCATGATTGAAAAGGAATCAGAAATATTCACTCTCCTTATGTGATCACTCTTCAAACACCTTCTTATAGAAAATTTCAAAACTCGAAAGATTAAAGCTCAATTTATAGTTGTTAGTTCCAAGGCAACCATATTAAAAGCATTATACAAATCAAGAATGCATGCATTACTTGGATCATGACCCATGCCTGTGAGTTATTGAGATTGAGAGAGAGAGAGAGAGAGAGAGAGAGAGAGAGAGAGAGAGAGAGAGAGAGAGAGAGAGAGAGAGAGAGAGAGAGAGAGAGTGAGTAAGGGAGTGAATTTCAAAAATAAGTGAATGATTTTTTATGGTCAAGTTCGAAAATGATGTGTTAAAGAAGAAGAAAACTATTTCTATTTATTTCTCAGGAAATTGAAAATAGAATGTATTTATAAATAATAGTAAACCAAGTCTCTTTCAATCAACTCTCTTATTCATCACAACTAACTTATTATTTTTTATTAGAAAAAAGTTTCAAGAACAGACACAATTAACACTTAAAATTATTGTACCAAATTGATTTTTTAAGCAAACAAAAATTAACCGAATAACCAATAAAACATTAACTCTACGCACATTTTCTAATTGAAAATGTTTTTTTCTTTAATTTAAATTGGTAATAAAGAAATAATAAAGTTTTTAGGATTTTAAAGTTAATTTTAGTATTTTTAGAAAATGACATTATCTAGTCTTATCAGTACTAGAATATTATCTTATATGGAAAGTTTTTTTATCCCGATCTTCATGAATTTTGTGTTGGCACACTGTTGATATATCTTATCTAGATAAGTGTTCAAATGGGTGTACTTGTCGTACTAGCCATGGGTCATGCAGTTGGATTCCTCCTTCGCCTGTTGGAATCTTTTTTGGATGATCAATAGAAATTTATATCTACTACTTACTGGTTGTTAGCCTAAACGACAAGTTTCTCCTCGAGCTTAATGAACGGATGCTCCCTATTCAACAACTCTTTTAGACTATGGGCCTCGTTGCATCACAATTTACCCTTGAAGGAGTTATCCTACTTAAGATCTTTCTGAATGATCCAACACTTAAATCCCTCTTCATATTCTCTTGCTTTCATAGCTACATGCACGAAACAATCAATGTAGGACCACAAGCTCTTCTTCTTCCCCTGTGTTATCCCGCTTAGGACTGCTATTGTCACCAGTTACCTTTCCCGAGCTGTGAAAAGAGCAGTGAAGCTCTAGTACAAATCGATCCATGAATCAATGCTTCAACTCAAGGAATTTATCAACACAATAAGTGCCTAGGACCATAAGAAATTTAACAACATAATAACTGCATTGAATGGTTTATCTTAATTGTTGTTGAAATTGATATTGAGTTGGATTGTGGTGTGGTTGGAGGATTTCCTCACTAAAAATTGAATGAAATTTAGTGATGAATTTTTTTATGTATTAAAGATAAATATGCGCGCATGCATGTGCGTGCGTGCGCATAATATATGGTCTAACTAACAATATATTGGTTAGGGCCAGCCATTCACCGGTGCAACCAGCTATGCAACATTGGGCCTCATATTTTGAGGGGTCCATGTTTTTAATTACTAACATAAGAAAAATAAAAGGTCACTTTGTTCCAAAAACTAAAGTGAGAGTGAGAAATAACATTAAAATAATTATCTTTATTTAAGAAAATTGATTTTTCTAAGTACAAGTAATTTAATATGAATAAAAAGTATTAAATTAAGAATTTATTGTAAACAAGATGGCATAGATAGGAGGATATCGACCATCCATTCCAGAAAAAAAGAAATGAAACTAAATCATACAAAGATCAATACTCAACACAAAATCATTTAGAGTGTAAACATGATATCAGATTGTTAATCATTCATGCTCTATGATTGAAAAGGAACTCGTGATATTTTTTACAAACAAAAATTTAACTAGAGATTAGCTACAATTTTAGCTACGGATTAGCTACGAAATATACTTCTCTTTCTCATCATCTTTCCCTTTCACACAACAAGAAAACAAGCAACTTCAACAATGAGAACACATAAACGATAACTTCAACAAAGATGATACTAATTGTACCAATGGCGGCATTGGCGATAATGAATAGTCATAATATTCACAACTCAGAATATTCATAATTATAACAATACAAAATTAATACTTGGAGGATGATGCAAAATGAAAGAAAAAAAAGAGAGAAGTGATATACCGGACATTGTGTTTGTCGGTGTTGTTGAATGTTGTGACCAGATGAAGCAAGGTTGAAGGCCGCTTGGAGACTGGTAGAAAACAGAGTGAAGTATCGAGTGAGAAGGTTCTTTTTATTTGTATTTTATGATAAAATCACTATCCTGAAATAATAATTCTTTCAAAGCCGCCAAGAAGGAATATTGCAAAACCGCCAATGGCTATCAAGATGGCAATCATAGGAGTATCTCACCATCCTTTCCTAAAAAAAAGAAGAAAAGAAACTAAATTAAACCAAGGTCAATCATTCATGGAAAGAAACAACATTCAAAATTCACAGCATAGCAGAAAGATTCAAAATTCAAAATCTAAAATCTGATTGCATAAGATGAATAAAAGTGAAATGAAATGTTGATTAACTATAATAATACATTACATAAACTAAATTGGAAATGAAAATTTTCCATTCCCATGATAATTTGTTCATTCTCATACATACATTTTCTTCTTTTTACAAACTACTCTTACATTTCACAACTCAGAATATTCATAATCATAACAATACAAAATTAATAATTAGAGGATGATGCAAATGAAATAAAATAAAATAAAATAAAAGAGAAGTGATATACCTGACATTGTATTTGTTAGTGTTGTTGAATGTTGTTCGCTTCAGTTCCATTGGATGGTTTATCGTTTGTTGTTGGAGGATTGAGACGAGAGTGAAGAGAGGCTTTAGAATCAGTGTTAATGATAGCTTCATACTTGTTCAAAATTCAAATATTTATTTATTTATTTATAAACATGTTTGATTAACTAAGTGATTACTAACATGTTTGATTTTTTATTTATTTATTTATTTATAAATATATATAAGGCGCGGGTATATCAAATTTTTGCCCGGCAATTTGGGCAGGTATCACCCATGCATTTTTTATGAAATACATGGCCGCATGGCAAGTTATGGAGTATGTCTCTGGTTTCGAACTCGTAGGCACACACGTTGCACTGTTGTTCAGCGTGTTGCAGCGAGACAGCTGAGTCAAATGTTGACTCAGTGCCTCGCTTTCCGAGTATCCGAGCGGCTCGTCGGTGTTGATAAAGCCTCCACAAACCAGCAATAGCAGCTACAAAAAGAAGATATATTTCGATGCCGACAATGGCTAGCAAGATGAGAATCTTAGTAGAAACTGAACCATCCCCTCCTGAAGATAAACATTCAAAATCATGGAAATGTTGATTAAAAAATGATCAAGGCTAACAAGAGTCAAATGTTGACTCAGTGCCTCGCTTTCGGAGTATCCGAGCAGCTCGCCGGTGTCGACAAAGCCTCCACAAACCAGCAATAGCAGCTACAACAAGAAGGTATATTGCAATGCCGCCGATGGCTACCAAGATGTCAATCATAAGAGAATTTCGACCATCCATTCCTGAAAAAAAGAAACTAAATCAAACCAAGATCAATCATTCATGGAAAAAAACAACATTCAAAATTCACAGCATTGCATAAACATTTAAAATTCAAAATCCAAAATTTGATTGCATAAGATGAATAAAAGTGAAATGAAATGTTGATTAACTATAATGAATTGGTAATAATATTAATAATAGTACAAAACATAGCTGGTAACAGCTGAGAGAATGAAAAATTCCCTTCAGACATATAATCACTAATGAAATGTCAAAATTCCATATTTGACCTTGAAGCTTCAGCAAAATAACATCCACTAAAAATAATTGATGTGTGTATTAAGCAGCACAACCTCCATAAACAATAATAATACATTACATAAACTAATAATACATTACATAAACTAAAAGTTTCCATTCCCCATTTTCTTCTTCTCTACAAACTACTAACAATACATTACATAAACTACTAACAATTTTTTTATGTATTAAAGATAAATATGCGCGCATGCATGTGCGTGCGCATAATATATGGTGTAACTAATAATATATTGGTCAGGGCCGACCATTCACAGGTGCAACCAGCTATATAACATTGGGCCTCATATTTTAAGGGGTCCAGTTTTTTTAATTAAAAACATAAGAAAAATAAAAGATCACACTGTTCCAAAAACTAAAGTGAGAGTGACCGTGCACTTCGCTGGATATGAAGGAGATAATGTCATCCAATTGAGTTATAGTTTTACTTTCTTTTTTCTTTTCTTTATAATAATATATTATCAAAATAATGACTGATTGAGTTATCACTTATCATAACCAACTATGATAATATTATTAAATTAAAGAATTAAGCATATAGTTTCTAAAGTCATACATTTGTAAATAAAACAACAAAGAGTTTCTTTTATTAAAATTATTATATTTTTAAAATAATTTCTCATTGTTTTATGTTTAATGTTATTTAACTAAATGCCTAAATTAATTATTAATTATTAAGAAGAAGAAAAAAATGATACTGATACCGGACATTGTGTTGTCGTTGAAGATGTGTTTGTGGTGTCGAATGTTGTGAACAGATGACGGTGCGAAGACTTGAAGGTTGGGTGTTGAGGTTATGGTTGAAGAATGCCTGTTTTTTGTTGGAGATTGTTGTTTTGTGAAGCAAGGTTTTATGGAGAGAGCAGATGAAGAGAATGATAGAAAACAGAGCGAGTGACAAGGTTTTTTGATTTGTCACTATATTTAAATAAATCATATTAATTCTTTCCTAAAATAATAACGCATGAAAATAAAGACGGATTCGTGCTCATGAGAGGAAAAAAAACCTTCTAGTATAAAGATATTAAAAAATGGAGGTGGTTTAGCTTTCCGGAGCGGCGCCTAATGAGTTCCGGCGGCGGTTTTCGGTAACAGGAATCTCAGGTGACGTGTTTTTCCGTTTTGATGTTGTTCATAAGCTTGCAACATTTGTGATTTTGACTTAAATTTTTGGGCTTTTGTAATTGCTTTTCTTTCATGGATAACATTGCTAATTATATATCCATTTCTTTTTCATGGAGAAGATGGTGGATTAACAAAGTGGACTTAAAAGGCTATGGAACTTGAGCAATTTAGGCTTAGAGATATGTTTAGGAACATCTTTTATTCTTGTAATTCTTGAAAAGTGTAAAGCCAAATGTATCATAACTTGTATGCTTTTTTGAAAGAGACTTGAACTTGAAATTTGAATCTTGAACAAAAAGTCTTGCAAGCTTTGAATAATTATGGAACCTTGAACCATGCTATGAAAATGATCGTGAATGAAATGAATTGAATTTGAAATGATGGACAATGAATGAAGTTGAATCTTGAATGATGTCCTGTGAAACTTGAATGATCAATGGACTTGAACTTGAAAGAGTTGTGATGAATGCCTTAAGTTTCTTTGCAATCTTCAAGGTATGGTAAAGTATATTGATCTTTCCTCAAGTAATGAAACAAAAGAATTTTCCCTCCATTTGATTTTGAATTTGGAAATATCATTGAAAAATAATGAATGTCTTAAATTTCCAAGCAACTTGTGATTGAAGAAATCCATTCCAAGTAATCCACTTTATATACTTTCCTCAACTTAAACCAAATTCTTTGAACAAGATAAATGCTTAAGAACTTGACATCAATTGATTGAATTTGAACCCTCTTGAATCAATGCTCCATAAAAATGAATTCAATTGTTTGACCAACAAAAAAATCTTGATTTAATGAAAACTTCCACCAATATTTTACCACTTAGATGATGATGAACAATATTCAAGCATAGAACATAGGAGAAACCCTAAATCATTCGTTCTTGAGTAATTTCTTTTGAACTTATTGATCCAAAGCCCAATCTGGTAAAAATAAGCAAAACAAACAAGAAGTATTTTTTGATTTTGATAAATGGTTAGTGAAACATAATAACTATAAATGGCAAAATATGAACAAAGAGGTGTCTGATGATTCCCGTGTAGGTGAGCTCAAGGACGTGAGAGGCAAAATAAAATAAACAAGTAATATTGATGTGATTTAAACAATGCCTATGATGCAGGATCTTAGGGTTAAAAATTGGGGTATGACACCTAACGAATAGTCTCACGCATGTGTCTTTTATGTTCCTTAGGTTTATAGTCTTTCTTTTTATAGTCAGAGGAACGCTTGGGATTGAAATTAAATTGGGCTCCAGCAATTCAAAGAAAATCTTTTAAAATCAAATCAAATAATGTTTCCTTGAATGTTACGACATTCAATCTAGGATTCTACAGTAAGGCAAAATTAATCTTTAAAGCTTCTGGAATCACACGCTTATTAGATCATAATAATTATGAAACAAATCTGCTGAGAATCTTCAAATATCTTAAACATGGAGCAAATCTTTCAATAGAAACAAGGCATACTACGATGTCGTACCAACATCTCAAGACATCTGTCTGAACTACTTGTTTTAACAAAATGCAGCCAACAAAACAAAACCTAACAGAATAGCTCCACTGACATAAATTCGCAACAAAAACTTTGAATCTACTGCTATGGATGCTCTACTCTTGCTTTGCTAGGGTTTCCCAGCTCTGCTGACAACTTTTCACGTACTAGTAAAAGTTCTCCCTCATTTCTATTTAAGTTAACTTGATTCTTTTATTTTAAGTAATTATACAATTCTCTCTTAATTCTCACTAATTTCGCCTCAGTACTCCACTTTTTAATAAATTTCTATTTTCTCTATTATTTAAATATTATAAAATTCTAATATTTCTACCAAAAATTCAATAATTCCCAAAAATACCAATCAAATCAAATAAAGCACTCTAATACTCAAATAAGTTATTTAAAATAATAATAATATAAAATTTAACCGGGATGTTACAGGCAGAAGCTGTAACCTTGACATACGAACTTTGGATGTGCCTTCATGTGAAGTTTTGAGGATCTCCCAAGTCTCTTTGGCTTCAGTACATGTGTTTATTAATCCAAGCATATTCTTCTCCACACCATTGAATATAGTATTCAAGGCTTTGGAGTTTCTAAGAGCTCTTTCATCTTCATCTTTAGACGCAATGTCTAAGACAATATATAACATGTTGGTAAATGTTGTTGTTTGTGTATTCTAAGTGTTTTTATTGAATTATATCGTTGTTTGTTAAGATAAATTATTGTTTTTGTTATTGTAGTTGTATTTATTAATACATGTTTGTGCTATTTATGATTAGTTAGTATATGTATTTATTGTGTCTATTATTGATAATGTTATTTCTTGTACATATCTTATGTGGTTTTAGTGTTTTCCAATCCTTACTAAATATATAACCTCTCGAGTTGAATTAATAACTAATAATATGAAAAAAAAATAAGTTTTCATATATGTATAGAATAATATGTACACAACTTTAGATTTGGTACTGAAATCATAACATAAGTGTTTACATTATATCACAAATTTAAGTACGATATAAATACATAAGTACAATACATGGATAATAATACTGATATCTCCAAAATACTACAAGATCATCAAAACAAAGTGGAATAAAACAACTGAAACACCATCGCGTCATGCTCATGCCATCTTATCCTTGCCTTCATCTTGGCTCAAAGAATCTGAAACAACAAAATGAGTGGAATGAGATTTTTAAATCTCAGTGACATAAGGACTATCTAGCTCACACACCACATGGTCATACAAGCAACAGGTACGAGATCCAACAATCCCATCACAAGCATAAACATCGTCGGATGGTCTTACATTATGCTTCGGTTACCTCGGGAGTCTCATAGAAAAGTGAATATCTTTCTCTGGCCAATACTTATCTTTCGAGTGGAATTCAAGTCACGGATACAAGAGAAATCTTTCCTAGCGAATATTCATCATTCGAGTTACGGATTTCCCTCACGAAGTAAAAAGTCTTTCCCCATGCAATACTCGTCATTCAAGTGGAATTTGGGTCACAAAATTGCTTCACAAAGTTTCTTGTCTTTCCCCGGCCAATATTAAGCTCTGGAGTGAGATTCGGATCACAGACGCACTACATCATGTTATATTATCTTTTCTTAGACAATACTCTTCTACTTAAATGTCAAAATGCAAATCTTCAAACCCATTTCAATTACCAAGTGAGATGCACATATCACCATGTTATCACACAACATACAAAAAGTCAAAACATACAAGTACTAAGAATCAAACAATCAACATCTCTTCCTATCATTCCGAGTTGCTAAATGTTCTAATCCCTAAAATAAAACCTAAACTAGAATTCGCCACTCAAGGAATTTCTGATTTTCAGGGAATAAAGGTTGGAGAATGATTATCCAAAGCTTGATGGGTGATGCTCCTCCATGGTCCAAGCTTGATTCTCTCATGCACATTTAATAATGAACTTGAGCTTAAAAATCTCTTTTTCCCTCTCAACTCACGTTCTCTCTCTCTCTCTCTCTCTCTCTCTCTCTCTCTCTCTCTCACACACACACACACACACACACACACACACACACACTCTCTCTCCCTTTTGGCTCCCTAAGCCTTTGCCAAATTCCGATTTTTAATGCACACTAAAATTGACAAGAATGAGAGAAACGAGAATGAAAACCCTTTAAATAGAGGCTTGGCATATTTACCATTTTCCCCTTCATTCTAACCTCCCAATTACCAACTTGCTCTTATTTACTTAGAAAAGTCATTTAACTTACTAACTCAATTAATATCCACACTAATAAAACATTATTATGAAATTACATTGTGCTACAAGCTAGGCCATTGCATGAAATGTTGAAAAATATACCAAAATTCAAGCGTTGTTGTGTTTTTACCATGACTACCAGTCTGTGGTGGTAATGTGGAAATATACAACCACACATTTCTTTACTACGGACATTCACCCATGGTAATATTTGTCTCACAACTATGGTAAAATGTCTTTTTTATAGTAGTGATTGTTGCTCGTTTGCCTACTATTTATGTATAATCTTAATTATTAAAGTTATTCTTAATTTAATTGCTTTTTTTATCTGTCTAATTAGGAGTTGTTTTAATAACTAAATTGAAGTTATAAATAATGAATGATTAAACCACTTGAAATTATTCAAAATTTGGAGGAATCCCAATTTTATTAAATAAATTTGTCAATATAATCAAATCTCACAATTTCTCCCACCTGGCCCACCATAGAGAAATGCTTGCCTATATATAGGCCCTTCATAACCATGGTATCCCAAGTCATAACAATTTGAACTGGAATCTTTGTATGGCTTCATATCATTCGATTTTACATCCACTTCATTATATTCTGAATCAATAATATGAAGTCTTTCCATGAAAGCCGAGTTTTTGTATTTTTCTTTGGGCAATCTCCCACTACCCATTGGTGGACTATCTTTATTAGGTGGGGAATGCGTTTGACCTCCAAATCTAATCAAAGACGCTCCTTTGCTTATACGATTGAATAATTCTTTTGGCCAATGTCCAACGTATATTGATTCCCACTGCATAATCAACCACCAGTGACCTGTAGTTCGATCCTACAAATCTATAATATAAGAAAGGAAATGGTTGTGGAAAACACCACTATGTCCTTGCTTCTATATCTGCCATGTGTATAAAATAGGGGTATTTGTTGTCCAAAATTTACTTTTTCCAACCAATGATGTCACTTTGTTCCATTACAACTATATAATTACTGAATTTTGCCTTTGATTGTTAGGAATAAATAAAAAGCAGATGTCACATATCACCATTTGTTTAATTTACTTCAAAAAATTCTACAGCCACTACTTTTCTCTCCTTGCTTATCTGTATGTCACTAATTCAATTTCTTCCTTCTCTCTCGTCCTTTCTCTCATTCTCTCTCTTCATTTTCCTTTTTTTTCTCAAGAAGAATTTGTTCTTCTTTCTCTTCCTTCAACTTTACTGCAGATTTGGAGATGAAAATGCGTATCGATGTGAGAGGGTATTGTCGAATTTGTTGGGCGATTCTTTTTCTCTTGGAAGCAATTTTATCAATATGGCGAAGAAGTTAGTTGCGGTGTGTCAAACTCTGGGTTGAAGCAATCGTCGGAGGTCGATGAGTTCTTAAGCTCTCGTCGCCTTTGTGAACCGGCATCTCACCTAGCTTTGCATGTTATTTTTCTGTGTTGTGCGATGAACACGGTTTGATGATGTTGCAGAGTGGTTTCGTTCGCGTTTGAAGCTGTGGTGTTCGGTTTTGAACGTTTGATGATGAATGTTGAGTTGAAACAACTCTGAATCGGCAAAGCTAGGTGAGATCTTTTCGAGTTTATGTAATTTTGTCATTAATCTCTCTTCTTCTCTCTCAAAATTTCGAAAGGGTTTGTGAAATTGGAAATAATGAACAACTTTTGAGTTTCTCGATGTTTGTGATTTCTCTGTGTTTGATGTTTGTGGTTCTTTAACATGAACAATGGTCTTTCTCTCTTTTTTCCTCACATTTTGAAGGATTTGTGTTTTGAAAATGATGATTTTGTTGATGATGCTTTTGTTCAACCATAGCTTAAATTCAATGGAACTCTAACCATCTTCTTTGGCTTTCAGGAGATTCATCCAAGCTGCACAATCTTCTTACAAGGTACTTAACATGGACTATACTTGACATTGGAACTCTAAACTTTTCGCTCTCATTGCTAAATCGATTTCACCATCACCACATTTGTCGAATTTTTCATGCTTTAAGTTTTCAAAATTCACCTTTTTTTGGTTTACAGTGCACTGAAACGTGAACTCAAGAACAAGCAGAAATAAGAGATTTTGAAGAAAATGGAAGAGGAGAAATCCAAAAAGGTAACTCTCATTCCATTTATCAGTAATAACTTTGATCAATTGATAATCTAACCTATGATTAGTGGTGAAATTTTGTTTCTGTTTTGTGAAATTTAGTTTTCGTGTGTTGATTTTAGTTTCTGAAAATTTATATTTTATATATAGTGTAAACAATTGGCACTGTTAGTTACCCTTGATTGGTGGTGAAATTTTTATATTTAATTTCTATAGTTTAGTTTATGTATATTTTAGTGGAGTTTTGTGTGATTTTATTCTTTTATTGGTTTCAGTTTCTGAAAATTTATACTTTTATATGAAATATGAATGTTAATGTCTCTACAGGCTCTTGAAACACTAAGTGTCATAGAGAACAAACCTGCAGCTGCTGACGATGAAGATATGGATCCAACTGTATTACTCTTATCTTTTCTTACTATAATGTTTCAGAGATGTTATTTCAGCTATAGTATGGTTGACAGTTAATATTTTATTTTTGGTTGTGCTAAATGAAGCATCTGAAGGACATGGGGAGAAAGGGATTGCAGCACTATTTGATGACTCTAAAGGTATCATTAAAAGGTATCTTGTGTATATGTGTGTACAAATGAAGATGAAACTGAGACTTAATTGTATTTCTCATATTTTTTGCATATATTGTGACCGTTAGTTGACGAAAGCTGGTTTTATTTTCAAATCAAATGTCATGTGACAGCAGCATACCCTTATCACCACAATGGCTTTATTCCAAACCACTTGATGCAAAGCAAACTGCTAACCCATTGGAGGTAATTTTTTTGCCATTTTTATACTTCTCACATTATTAGAGTTTTTTTATTACTTTTCAATAAATTAATTAATATGTTGTTTGGGCTTTCTTTTGCTATTGTTTATCATTCTGGAAACTATATAGTTTAACATGGCATTGATGACATTCCTGTGCTCATAAGCTTATTGTTTGCAGTTTATGACTTGATGCTATTTGTATGTTATTCTATTTGAGTCACAGCTAATTCCTTTGATTTTGAAGATTCTGCTAAAATTATGAATGTCTTTCTTGATACAGTTGCTTTTCAAGAGGAATGTCATTACCTATTTTTGATTCAGTATGACTAAAGGATATAAGTATTCTATTTAAACTGATGCTTATGAATCAGCTTATAGTATACTTTCCACTTTATTTGTTCCTATTTTCTATCTGCACTATATTACTTTCAATATGTTTAGTTTTGCTCCACTAAATTCATCTCACCACTTGTCTTAATATATTGTTACAGTTGTTGAATGTCAACCAAAGCTTATCATATCCTAGCTTTGAAGAAGACCTGTTAGAGTCGGCCTACAACCACCTAAAATGATGAACATCACATCACACACCATTAAGTACATTTGAAATTGTGTAGGAGGTAAGACTTTTGTTACAGGTTTGCAGACATATCTCATTAAAATTGTGTTTTTAAATAGCATGCTTCTCTAAAGTTTATGTTTACATCATTATGACATTGTACTTGCTGGATAAAGTTTACACTCTATCAATATTTATTCAATTTAAAATAACTTATCTGAAGCAGGCCTTGTAGGTTTTTCAAAGTTGTGACAGCTTTTTGGATTAGCAAAATGCAGTAACATACTTTAGCCACTTTCTTAAGTTACCTACTATTTTTTATTAGCTAGCAAGAAAAAGGTACTCATCTGCAACACAAAAGCAAACTGCAGATTGTTGATACAAGTAAAGCCATCAATCAGATTCAAAATATGAAGGAAAGCTTAAGACGTGTGTAAAAGCTCTGTACAATTTTAAATCATGTTTTATTGAGGCATATGTTTATTCTTGCACATGGTAAGATTGTTGAAAATTCAAGGTTCAATCTCAATTATGCTAAAATAACTTCTATTCATTTGTTCATAAATTTTATAATAACAATTGTTATAAAGTGCCTTACCATATCTTCTATTCAATTGTAAGTTCCTTTAAAATGTATTCTTGGTTAGAGTCTCACTGTGTCATAAGACTTGGTACTAAATAGTTACTACATTCGGGAGAAATTAAAGTAGTAGTGGTATCTATAGAGAAAATATCCCATTTGGTATTCTATTAAAAATTATGGTTACTTTTATATAGTATAATTGATTATAATATAAATAATATATTAAATGAATAATTTGTTCAACTAAATCAATTGCGTTTTTAAATATCATTAATTCAGTTTTAAAAGAGTGAATAGTTTATAATTCCTTAACTAAATCATTAACATTTTTACTAATTCAATCGCAATTGTTTTTGTATTATAAGTGTTTTAATAGAATTTGATTAGACTATTTTTTAATTACATACTACTAAGTTTACAATTATATAAATGTGAGCTTAATTTTTTTAATATATTTAATCAATTGTAATTATTTATTATCACTAAACATATTATCTTATTTATTTTTAATTTTAATAAAAATTAAAAATTTATTTTAACAAATTTGATTATACACAATAATTGTATAGACAATTAGTTTTCCATCTCACGGTCACTATCTTTATAATATTTATTCTATTTCAATCATCAACTATATTTATTTGTGAGATAAATTCTCATATTTAAATTGAGATAAAATTCTCATATTTAAATTGTAAAATTTCCTCTTTTTTCTTCCATCCCACATGTTTGTCCCATTTTACAATTAAATAACTTATTTTAAATTTACATGTGTATTTAAATAATTTTATATCATATAAATAAATAATTTTAAATAATTTATTTCAAATTTATATGTGAGATAAAATTCTTATATTTAAATTGCAATTTTTTCTTCTATCTCACATGTCCCTTTTTGTCCCATTTTCTATGAATTTTATAACTTAATTTTATTATGGGTCACTACCGACACAATACTATTTTTTACGTTTAACTCAGTAAAAGATTATAGTAACTTTTACTAACTCCTGTGAATTCTTAGGTAATGGACTTGATGTAACTTTTACTAACTCGTGTGAATTTTATCATTGAAACTCACTATTTTCACGGGTCAGTATCACCACAATACTTTTTTTTTATTTTAATCAACAAAATAACATACAATACCTCTTGGGTAAGAAAGAAACACTTATTACTCACATGTTACTATCATCATGCATCATGGTTTTTTCTTTCTGTTTGGGTTATACCAATTCATCAAATAACATACATGCGTATCATTTTAATACGTATTAGATTACTACTAACTATTGTTTGGGTTCTATTTTGATGAATTTTTTAATAGATTAAATTAATTATTTAAATTTAGTTATGAAATTATTCTCTAATGATTATTTCTATTTTTTACTTTTTTCAATTAATCAAAATATTTATTTGTTTCATTTATTAAATTTTATAAATCTTTTTATTATTATAACTCTATTAATCCTGAAAAAAACTTATTTTTCCTATTGTTCACAATTATTTTTTATAAAGTATATGTTTAATAGTTTTTTTAACAAGAGAAGTTTTTAAAAACTTATACAATTATCTTGTAATCAATTTTTTTTCCTTTTTTTCAATAATATTTTGATATTTTATAATTTTTTCCGATTCTCATGACAAACTGGTGACATATTCACGGTCTACACCAGAACCCGTGCGGACGCACGGGTAACAATACAAAAATCCGCGCAAGCTGTTGTACCCCAATTTTTGACTCTTAGATCCTACCTCATTTTTAAAATAGTGTGACCATCATCAACATCATTATCATCATCATCATTGTTCATATACCATTTGCTAACCAAAGATATACAAAAAGATTTATGATTAAAAAAATTGATTAAAAAATGATATACGGGAAAAAATTTATTATTGATCTAAATATTTTTATATACGAAAATTTAATATTGATCCATATATTTTTGTAAACAATACATAAACATTAATAATATTTGTATACGGGAAAGAATCTATTATTGATCTAAATATTTTTATATACGAAAAATGGTATTTATGATTCAAAAATTTTATACGGAAAAAAAATCTATCATTGCTTTAAATTTTTTTATATACGAAAATTTACTATTGATCCATATATTTTGTAAATGATACCTAAACATAAATAATATTTGTATACGGGAAAAAATATATTATTGATTTAAATATTTTTTCTTTTTCAATTTTTTATTTAAAATAAATATATTATGTTAACAAATGCGCATACCAGACCAGAACCCGTGCGTACGCACGGGTTAGTTACTAGTATTTAAGAAAATAAGACATAATTAAATAAGTTATTAGGCGATGGTATTAACCAATCACAAAAACATTACTTAAAAAAACAAAAATAATAGAATAAAATAATTCTTAGATATTTTAAATCTTATATTATTCTTTTAAATTAGTTTAATTATTAGTATTTAAAGTTCTTATAAAGTATTAGTAGTAATTACTTTTTGCATGTATTACATAAAATATTACCAAAGTAATAAATAAACTTATAAATGTTTAAATTTTACCTGTTTGATTTTTAGGAAAGTAAAGTATTTTGAAGCTGACCCAATAGAATTAGGAGATACAAGAGACCCAAGAGCAAATTCTTTATTACGATTAACTTGCACAAAACCCGGACAAAGTATATTGTAACATCCAGTTTTTTTGTAACCATCCACCTGCATGTTCATATTAATTTAAACTTGAGCACAATAACATATATATATATATATATATATATATATATATATATATATATATATATATATATATATATATATGGTTTCCTTCGTATTTAAATTATTGGTTGCATTATATCTATATTCTTACCGTCCAACGAGTAGTTAATCGCAATTGGCTGTCTCCATATAAACTTGGATGAATCTTGTACATAAAAAAATACATATGAATTACATATTATAAAATATTTTTATACACAAAATATGAAACTATCAATATATTGATGAAAAAGAGTATTTGAAGAATGAACACTATCTCACTCTCTCCTAATATAATTTAATGTCAATAAATAAAAGGACAAAACTTAGATACAATTTTTTAGGTGTGGTTTTTACTATTTTCCAATTAAAATAGGACAAGTATATAATTTCCTCTTACACGTATACAAATTTCTCCTATTTTCATTCACTAAATGATATTTAAGTATATTTGTCATATTTTTATTGAAAAATAGTAAGAACTACACCTAAATAATTGTATCTAAGTTTTTTCATAAATAAAAAACACCCACGATAAATTATAAAGAAAGTAACTTACCCCAACTCCTACTTTTATGCTATTAAGTTCCGTTGGTGGCCCATTTTCAACCCAAATTGAAGATATGCTGTATTGGTTATCTTGAAGTAATAGATTGTATCCAGTTATGCCCGCGAATGCTCCATGAAATATCATATTTTTAGTTGTCTCTAGAGTTACCATCTATAAACACAAATATATAATGTTTAAAATATGGAATATTTAATGTAATCTATAAATTTTATTGTGATTGAATATGCACATTCATAACTCTAAATTTAATATTAAAGTTTAATTTCCTCTCTCGTTCATACAAATGAATTGTTTTTAACTTTTTCTCTCCCGTGAGCGTAACCATGATTTAACTATTAAATCTTGAATTGATGACTATTGGTTTTGGTTTATCACAATTTTATAATATTCCATGTAAAATATATGGATGAAAAAAAACAACTTACATGGTAGCCAGGGGAATTTTGAGAATCTTGCTGAAAATCATTAATTAGTAATTTGGAAGAGGAATTAGTAACATTTTGATGTCTTCTTGTCATGTTGTAAAGAGGCACTTTTCCTACTGGACATTCATTCACTGCCATAAAATGATGTCTTCTTTGCAAAAGTTGGGTAAAGCTACATAAGTTGCAATAGAGAGAGAATAAATTATGGTTCAGTGAATTGAAATTGATGTTGAAATTCTATAGAAATGAATAAATTAGTCCATAGTGGAAATTTAAGGTATGAAATCAAGAATAATAAATGAATAATTTTTTTTATTATTAATTACACTAAAGTAAGAAAATTAATCTTATAAATTTTTCAAAAACTATACCTGAATTTTATGATTTTTTAGTGAAGGATGTTGTAGAGAAGGTTGTTTGTAGATATCAACACAATCAAAATAGTTGTCTATGGGAAATTGGTTTTCCTCATTCAGTTGAACTTTGTTTCTTCCATCAGCTTTGCAAAATGCTATGAGAAAACTAAGAATGAGAAAGATAACTATAGACATAACTTTTGGATGTTATTTTGATGAATATGTGATACTTCTAAGGGTATTTATATACAAATGTTCATTTTAAAATACAAATAAAAAGAAAAAGTGTCATCATGAAATGAACTAATAATGGTTGAATATATTATAATTCTTAATGTTTAAATAAATCAAATTAAGTGTTTGGATTCGAGTGGCAAACGAGTCTCTACAAATGACAATATTCAGAGAATAAGAGTTTGATTCCTAGCAGAAACAAAGCTTGGCTAATATTTATAATATAATATAATATAATATAATATAATATAATATAATATAATATAATATAATATAATATAATATAATATATAAAAATCAAAATATCTGAAAAAAGCAAGTATACCCTTTTGATTTTATGTTAAAACAGTGTCTTAAAAAAATATCACGCTCCTCTACTATGTTATTCATTTTTTTTTAAAATAATATGACTTTAAGTTTAATGTACACATAATTCCAATTTTTGTAATTTAAAAATCAAAGTACCTCAAAAAAGCAAGTATACCCTTTTGATTTTATGTTAAAACTTTTCTGATTTCAAAGATAAAAGTGTCTAAAAAAAATCTCACGCTCCTCAACTATGTTATTCATTTTTTAAAAATTGTATGACTTTAAGTTTAATGTACACATATTTCGAGTTTTTGTATAATTCAAAACAATGATGATAAAAAATATTGATTATATTCTATTAACTTTAAATATAATATCAACTATCAAATTCATTTCTCTTCACCTTTTCATTAACGTGTTTGAAAAAAATATTAATTACCCATTCCACTTCTTAATCAAAATGTTACTTATTCCACTTCTTAATCAAAATATGTACAGCAAAATAAATAAAAATAATAGAAAAGTTTAAATAATAAATAATGAGTATAAAATAATTTAACTATGAATAGAAGAAATAAAAATATATTTATTATCAAAAATAAAAATAGATTATTTTATTTTTTAAAGTTTGCTTTTGTTTTAAAATGGGAAATTTTTTGACCAGATTATTTTACATCTATAAAAATTCATTCAATACGATTTTCTTTACAGAAAATGATATACTTAACAGAAAATCATATATAATATTACGATATGATATAAAAATATTAAATTAACTTAACTCCTTTTAATAAAAAATCATTTTGATTCTATAAAAAATATTTCAGTCAATTTAGTATGATTTTAAATCTAATAAATAAAAAAATGTTAGTATTTATACTAAAAATATTTATTTTTATTAAAAAAACATGAGACATAATTGATGAATACACAAATATCTTATAAAAAATAACAATTTGTCATTCCTTTTCAATTTAAAACATCAACAAAAGAATGTGAATAAATTTACAAAAGAATGTGAATAAAATTTCAAAATTAAATGACGGGCTCTTCCACGGTTTTATTAAAAAAAATTATACCTCGCTCTACTTTTAAAAAAAATATTTGAATCTTAACATAATATATTTAAAAATCATATTTATACATCATTGTAAAGTATCGATGACATAAGTATTTACATACATGGAATATAATATGTTTATGACATAAAAATAATACGAATACATCTAATTATGTATATTAGGAAGTCAATTGATATAATTTAATTTAAGGTTAGAAATATATAAGAAATAAGAAAATTGAATTAACCTCTTCCGATAAAAATTTAAAGGTAATTTATTTTAATTTTAAATATAATAAGTAACATGAAATATTTGTTTAATTTTTAAATAAAGTATATTAAAATAATTGAAATAATGTAAATTTCAATCTTCAAAATTATGAAAATAATAAAGTACTATTTATCAAACTTTTTTTTGTATTTTCTTTAAACATTAAAATCATATCAAATCACACTAAAGAAAGTTGTCAAACATTTATACTTTTGATTTTTGAATTTCAAAACATAAATATTGATTCTTTAATTAATTAAATTCAATTTAAATTTTTAATTTTTTTTTATATATGACCGAAAATCTTTTGACCATATTATATTGTTTCTATAAAAATTTATTCTTTCAATAATTAATTTATTTTTTAATAATATATTATTTTTTAATTTCTTCTTCAATAATAATTAATTTTGTTTATTTATAAAAACAAAACGATATTTATAAGAAAGGAAAATCTAAATTGAACCAAATAAGAAACTTATCATTCAATTTCTACTATCAATGACTATATTATTTTCTAGAAAAGACAATAATTGAGTGACAATAGAAAAATATTAATTGAGAGGATTTGTTTTCGATAACTCACGGGTAGATGTCTACTTAACTATAATTGAAGTTATATAATGGGTTGTACAGTTTATACATCACTTAATCTTATTGAATAAATCTATATTAAAACGAGTTTTAGTTTACAGCTAAAATATATCTTAATATTTATGAAATATTAAAATTTAGTATTGGAAATATGCACATTGAAATTATCCATAATCATATACATATGCAAATTATATTTTTTTAATGATAAAATGATAATATTTATACTAAAAATTGCTATAGTATTTTTCTAATTAAAAATATGAGACAATCATGATGTATGAAAAACACAATTTTATTATGTAAAACACAAATTTTTCATTCTTTTTATTCAATTTATTTTATTGTGTATTAAATATTTACAAAAAAGATGAACAAATTCATACTATATTTTTGCTTATGTAAATTTATACTGTATAAATTTTATATTCATACCATATTTTTGCTTATGTAAATTCATACTACATGAACCTTATTTATATTTATAAAAAATTATTTCTTAACCATCATTATACTGTATTTATTTACTATTTATAACGAGAATGTGCGACCTGTGCAAACACACAGGTAGATGACTACTTACTTATTTCCTTTATTTTTTTCTACTAAAGCATATATTTTTGATAGGTCAAGACGGCTTAATTTGTATAATTTTTATATACATTTTTTAACCATCACTATCCTTCCATTTATATATTTTCTTTTTTAATTAAATTAAAAAAATTTAACTAATAAAAATATTTAAAATTATTAATATATTTATGAACAAATATATTAATTCACTACGGAAATCATTTTTTACTCAATTGTTAACACTCTTACGGGTAAATGTTAACGTATATATGACAATTCAGCTCTAGACTGTTAATTTAGATGTCATTTTTAAAAAAATTCTACGATTTATTTTAAGTACAAATCAATGATTAAAAGCTGGAGCATATCATTAGTCTATATTTGTAACTATGTGAATATTAACCAATTAAAAAATGAATTCAAACTTTACAAATGATAATTTGATAGATGTGTAATGTGAATCCAAACAGGACCTATGCGATAACACGGATTTCTTACTAGTGAGATATGAAAAGATAACAAAATTAGTGTCATTTAATGCATATAAAACAATCAATGTAATACCTCATTAATTTATCATATTCCTAGATGCCTAATTGTTTTTTAATTAGGTTTTGTTTGGTAAAAATAGTGGTTGATTGATAAGTTAGTTGATAGCTTATAATTTATGAGTGATAATTGATGATTGATAATTTATAAATTGTGGCTGATGATTGATGACTTATAGCCGATAAGTTAATTGAAGTATTTGGTAAAATTAGCGGTTTAATTAGCTGATAAATTAAAATGACAAAAACGATATTTAATACATAATTCTTTTAGTTTGAATTAAAATAAGTTATAAAGGGTAGTAGTGCGTTTAGATTAAATAATAAGGGAAATAGTGGAAAAAAATTATAAGCTATAACCTATAAGCTAAAACACTATTTGAAATAGTGTCTAGAAGATAAGGTATAAACTAGAAAAATAAGTTATAAGCTCGTGTTGCAAAGACGGTTACCAAACAGACTTTTTATCGTCATATGAGCTTATAAGTTATAAGCTATAAACTATAAGCTCAAAAAATGTCTTGCCATACATAGGCTTGGTAAAATTAGTAGTAAACATTAAGATTAAAATGCTAATTTGGATATAGTGGCATGTTTGGAGATTTTATGAAAGGATGAGTGAAAATTGGTAAATCCCAAGGAAAACAACTTAAAACCTTTTCTAGAAACCTCCTCATTTCCCCTTATTTCGCACTCTCCTCAAAAATTAGAAAAGGAAAGAAAAAGAATTTTAGATAGGGAAAGGAGAAACGAAGAAGCAGAAAACGGGGAAAATGAGTATAGCATGCATAATCAAAAGTGTAACCATCACCACCTTCATCTAAAACTTAAAGTTTCAAGTTCTTATAATTTTAAGGTGGATTTCTTTAGATAGATGGAGCAAAACCAAGTTAGGGGAAAATGCATGTTAGAAATTGGGGTTTGAGTGTTCATGTTATGAGTTGTTTAAATGCATGTTTAGATTGATTTTTGTTGTGTTTTAGAAGTTTGAATATGCTATGAATTGGTAGTTTTTATGTCCGGTGAAATTTCCAGAATTTATTTCCTATATTATTCGATGAAATTTCAGATATCTTTGATGTATTTCCATAACTTTTATCCATAACTTTTATACGACGAATTTCCGGATGTTTTCTTGTCGTTCTGATGTATTTCCAGAACCTTTTATGTTGTCCATTCGATGTATTTTTGAATGTGTAATTTGTTATTCTGATGTATTTCGATAACTCTTTTCCTTCGTTCCTACGTATTTTCGGATGTCTTTGACATATTTCTAGAGTTTGTATTCCCTTTTCATCCGATGAATTCCAGGATAGGTCTTTTGTTTCTGATATATCTCCAGAGAATTGTCCTTATATCTCTGACGTACTTCTAGAGTGTTTTCCTTTTCATCAAATGCATTCCTGGACATGTTTTTCGTTTATGATGTGTTACTAGAACGTTATTCCCATATCTCTGAGGTATTCCCAAAGTGTTCTTCCTTGTTTTCCGATGTATTTTCGGATATTTATGATGTACTGCCAAAACCTTTTTCTCCTTTTATTCGATGTATTTCTGGATATTTTTGATGTTTACCAGCACCTTTGTCTTCTTTTATCTGATTTATTCTCGGGTGTCTTGTTGCTCTGATGCATTGCCAAAACCTTTTTATTCTTTCACCTAATGTAGTTCCGGATGTGTCTATGATGTATTGCGATAATTTATCTGTAACACCCGAGGCCGGAGAAGCCGAGGGGTGGTTGCACCGCATGTAACACCTGAGGCCTAAGATGGCAAGGGTGGTCGCCACATCGGAATGAGAGGGAACCTGAGGCCGTGCAGGTATGAGACTGCATGGTTGAAGGAAGGCTTATAAGGATTGATGGGTACTACCTATACCAACAAGATGCATCTTCTTTTCGGTAGCTCATTCCATAAGAACTCCACAGTTAAGCGTGCTTGACTTGGAGTAGTATTGGGATGGGTGACCTTCTGGGAAGTTTCCCAGAAAGCGTGCGAGTGAGGTCAAAGCATGCTGAAAAGACTCGTGTTGGTTTGTGGGGTCAGTCGATCATACCGGAAGCCATCTGGAGCGTTACAAATGGTATCAGAGCCAGACCTCTCCCAGTACGATGTGGTTCGGGGACGAACCATGCGGAAGCTGGTGGGCATGTAACACCCGAGGCCGGAGAAGCCGAGGGGTGGTTGCACCGCATGTAACACCTGAGGCCTAAGATGGCAAGGGTGGTCGCCACATCGGAATGAGAGGGAACCTGAGGCCGTGCAGGTATGAGACTGCATGGTTGAAGGAAGGCTTATAAGGATTGATGGGTACTACCTATACCAACAAGATGCATCTTCTTTTCGGTAGCTCATTCCATAAGAACTCCACAGTTAAGCGTGCTTGACTTGGAGTAGTATTGGGATGGGTGACCTTCTGGGAAGTTTCCCAGAAAGCGTGCGAGTGAGGTCAAAGCATGCTGAAAAGACTCGTGTTGGTTTGTGGGGTCAGTCGATCATACCGGAAGCCATCTGGAGCGTTACATTATCCCAGTTTTCATCCGATGTATTTTCGGACGTATCTCTTTGTTCTGATGTTTTTCCAGATCTGCCTATGTTTTCTATCAGTTACGTTTTTAGATACTTCTGGCCGTTTTTGATTGAA
Organism: Vicia villosa; assembly: GCF_029867415.1. Classification (NCBI taxonomy): domain Eukaryota; kingdom Viridiplantae; phylum Streptophyta; class Magnoliopsida; order Fabales; family Fabaceae; genus Vicia; species Vicia villosa. The sequence goes on from NW_026705340.1 coordinate 481,200, forward strand.
GGTAAAGGGAAACACAAGAAATGAGATATTTGAATTGGGTTTCAAGATTTAAAGCTTTTGCATAACCAAGACAAACAAGGAGGAGCAGAGGATAAAAAAAAATAAAGAACAAGATATTTCTATCATGGTTCACTTTTAACGAAGCCACTCCAGTCCAACCGCCACAATGATTTTTCCTTATCAACAAGGACTTAATCCACTATAACCAAATTAATTACAGACACCACAAAGACTACGCGTCAATGTCTTCTTGAGAAATTCAGACTATAACCTAGTATCTCAAGAAACACAATCAACTTATAAGTTGAAATATAAAGACTGCGTGTTAACAAGAGGATTCTTAAAAGCAGATTACACAAATGAAATACAAAGATAACATAACAGTGTTGAGCAAGTTAATGAACAGCAGTTCCTAGATTTTTACAGTTTTACAAATGAATAGAGTTTTAGTGTATTCAAAATTTTGTTCAATTGTTCGTTAACTCGTTGTAGTTGCAATCTTCCAAGTCTTCATTATATAGGCATCAAAATACCCATTGGAGAGTGAAGATGGAATTGCACAATCTCTTAGCTATTTTCTTCATAACAGTCAGCAGAGAGTGATAGACAATATTATACAATCATATAGTCCTTGCGCCGCAAAATGTGCGTAGTGGGAGGAATATCTGATTTGTACCATGTATTGTTTCTCTCACCCATAAACCTTTGATCTTATCTTCTAATCTTCATAGGCTTCAGAATGTATATTGCTGAAGCATGTTAAGAAGGATCAAATGTTGAAACGAAGTCTTCAAATCCTTGTCTTCAGAATCTTCAGAACTTGTTCTCCAGAACCTTGTCTTCAGAACTTGGTCTTCAGAACTTGTGCCAAAAGTCAGATCTTGAGAGTATTCAGAAAATCCCTTATCAGAGTCACAACTAGAAGCGATGACTTGAATTATATCAGAAGCATAGTCAAAAGAGTGTTTCAAATATTGACTAATATTTGTAAAGCACGATTTATATCTTCTCGTGGTCAGAGTGTGTTGATTCCAAAAATTGATGACGTCACACGCCATACTATCAGAGTTAGAACCTGAAAGAAAAATCGATACACTAGACAAAAACCATTAGGGTACAAAATTGTTCTCTAAGATATCATGAATTGTTATCATCAAAACTAAAGGTTAGATGCATAACCAAATCTTGTTCTTACAATCTTCCCCTTTTTTATGATGACAAAACCATATATTTTGATGAACAATTTTACTTGATTTTATTACATAAAAACGTATCAGAGTAAACTTAGTAACCCCCCCTGATTTTTATATTCTCAAAACTTATCTCATCTTGTACATAGTCCCCGCTGAGTACAAGACTTAAAGAAAAATTTGAAAACTAAAATCATTTCATTAGCATGAAAGAAACACTTTCCTGATGAAATACTTATCAACTTCTTAGAGTCTGATAGTGAATGCCTGGTTCATATATGCCTAGTTCATATCAGAACCTGGTTGTCATACCCTAATTTGTACCCCTAATATCGCATATCATTTGCATCTTTGGATTGCATCAAGATCACAAACTTGGTTAGCTCTTAACCCTTTCATCTTTGGATTTGTCTCTGTGAATGTCATCAAACACCTCTTTTTGTAACTTCTACCTTTGTGTTCATGTGTTTTAGGTTTCACTATCCATAATCAAAATCCATAAAGATATGTTTTGTTTCTTTTGTTTGTCTTGCAAGATAGGGCTTGAATCAAGAAGATCAAGTGAAGTTTCCTCAACTAGGGTTTTGAGTTTCTCAAGTCAAGAGATGGTCAACCATTGATTCTCAAGGGCTTATTCATCAAAGCATGACCTATAAATTTAGGTCACATTCTCATCAACCATCATTAAACATCATTTGATCAAAGATAGCTTAAAGTTAGTTGCTTGTTTCTCAAGGTATTTCAATAGGTTCATGTGTTTATTTCCATGCCTTCTTCATCATTCAAAACACTTAAACATATTCAAACATTTTCAAAAATGTAAAAAGGACAAACACCATCACACTTTCTTTTGTGTCTTTGTGCACTTTTTCTTTTTAAAACCTTTTCAGAAAGGAAGAACATTAGTCTAATTCTTTCAGTGATGCAAACCCAAAGTCCCTAAGAGTTGAGGTTGCGGTTGTTAATATTTTCTACTCATATGTTGAGAATTGCCTTGTGTTGAGAATTGCCTTGTTGATCAAGTCCAAGAAAAATTATCCATATCAAGATGATGCAAATACACAGTCCCCCGTACTTGTGGATGACAATTGGTGTTTTCCACTTGAATGCGACAAAATGTCTTTTTCATTGAAATCAAACAAACAAATCTCCGCATTTCTTTTTTAGAAGAACTGCAAATGCTCTAACTTCCATATTGCACTTAAAGGGTATGTATGCACAGGATGCAACGTCTTACCGAGCATAATTAAAAAATAATAAAAATAATTCTTTCCTCATCTCCCCAATCTTTTTGCAGGAAATCCTGTTTTACGATAACACCGATTTTTCAAGAGGTTCCTATGGAGTACCACATATGTGATGGGTGCTAACACCTTCCCCTTGCATAACCAATCCTCGTACATAGATCTTTTCTTTTGTTGGGTTTTATCAGTATTTTTCCTTTTCCTTGAAAACAATAAAGTTCGAAGGTGACTCTTGCTTTGTGAGTTAAGTTAATAAATAGATTAATCTCAATTTTACCGCCATGACAGACTGACGACTCTGCTGGGGAGTAGTCCCTAAGTGGGTTGAGCGTAACTTGTTTATTTGTGTTTTATTATTACTTGTAGTTAGCTTTTTTTTAGTGCTTGATAATCTTTGTGTGGTGAGACAAAGTCCTATACCCAGACTTGAGTGAACAATAAAAACCCCGCTCAGTGGGGGTCTCCTTGAGGGGTAGTATTATCTTGCGAGTAGTCGTAAAGTCATTATTAATTTTCAACCTGAGAGTATTAGAAGTTGAAGACCTTAGAACCCTTTAACCCATATTGGCCTTTTTAGGATGTAGTGTTGTGGCTATTCAGGTGTAGAGTTGGATTAGTTGATACACGATACTACATTCAGACGAGTTTCTCTTGAGAATATTATTGGATGACAAGTAAGTTATTTAAGACAATAATATCTGAAAGATGGATCTATGACTCTAGGGACCCTGTAGAACCTGGTTCTTGTGTAGATGATATAACCATAGTACATACCTTGTGGGTTGGTTGTTACCCTTGACTTCATGCTCGTGACGTCGAACTTTTGGACCTACCTTGTTTGTGATTGTTGCATAACCATGCACTCATGCATTCATGAACATCATTTTTCACTGGGTTTTCAAGTAATTTATAGTTTCTATTTATAAACATCGTAGGTATTGTGATTATGGATCCTAGAAGGAGAAACACTCAAAAGTAGAGTTCCAAAAGTCCTAATTTAGAAGAGTTGAGAAAGCTTGGATCTTTAGTGGTTTGTCCTAAGAATTCCAAAGACCGTTATGAAAGGCTTTTGACTGTCTTGTTCACTAATGTTAAAGATGAACTTTTGAATACATTGGTGCAGTTTTATGATCCTCTGTATCGGTGTTTTACTTTTCCTGATTATCAATTCAGAACCTGATTGAACATATATCAACTATTCAGAGTTTGAATCTAATTGCCCGATTCATTATCTCAAAGCATGGATAGCTATCAGAGCAAACACTGACTTGAAGTCTAGTTGATAGAACCAACATCAATGATATCAGTTATATCAAAGTCTATCAGAGCCTGGTTGAAGTTATATCAGAGTCTGGTTGAGTTTCCTTTAATAAAAGGTTTTGTTCTTAACTCAGATCAGTATGATTATATGTTAGTCCTTGCAACGAAATTTCTTCAGAAGTGCCTGTCTAGAAATATTCAGTGAACCTTTTTTAGAGTTCTTGATCAATTCAACATTGTTAGATTAAAGGAAAAACTATCAATAAAAAATGTACGGGTAGATAAACAAAGATAAAGATACATAACAAAGATGATGACAAAATTTTAAACTAAAAAGGTAAAAAAATTATGGTGGGGTAGATAAACGAGCCATGATCTATGCAAGCATTCCAATTATTTAAGAGCTATTCCTTACTTGATCTTATATCACATGGTCTTGTTTATCTAGACGCGCTCTAACTACTACATTCTCTTGCTTGATCTATTCTAGAGTCTTGAAGATTGTAGAAGGCAGAACAACAGTCTCAGATGCTGGTTCAGAAGCAAGTGCAGAGTCTTCAGCAGAAGGCTTCTTAGAAGCATGACCAAAAGCACGTTCTTGAACCATCTAAAGGTCTGGTTCAGAAGCAACAACTTCAAGTACATAAAGCATAAGCACATGAGGATGAGGTCTATTAGCAAGCATATTTGCATACTCATTTCTTTGAGCATCCTTGACACAGAAGAATTAGAGTTCTTCAGAATTAGTATCCATCCAATGTCTAAAGGTACGCCAGATAACAATCTTGTTAAAGGAATCCTCAGAAGCAATTCAAGTTTAGACATTGGCTCCATGGTTTGAACCTTGAATATGATGCCCTTTTGTCCAATAAAACTTGGACCTTGATTACTCTCCTACCTCATAGAAAGCCTGTTGGATGCACACGGGTCTTTAAGGTGATAGAGAATCTTGATGGCATATCGAACAAATACAAGGCTAAGCTTGTAGCCAAAGGGTTCCATCAACAATTTTGTTTTTATTTTATTGATACTTTCTCTTGAGTTGTAAAGCCTAGCATCATTAGAGTGATTCTCACTTTGGCTTTAACTAACAAGTGGGAAATTCAACAAATTGATATAAATAATGCATTTCTTAATGGCCCATTTCAAGAAAAAGTCTATATGTCTCAACCACCTAGCTTTAAGAAGCAAGACCATACTCTGATTTTCAAGTTGAATAAAGCCATGTATGATCTCAAGCTAGCGCCAAGGGCCTGATATAAGAAGTTAGCTCAGACACTGGTTCATTTTGGTTTCATATATATCATATGTGTTCACTTATTTTTCATCTATGAAGGTAATACTCTCCAAGCATTGGTCTATGTAAATGATATTATTATTACAATGGCTTCTCCTACTTTGGTTCACAAGCTCATTGATTCACTTCATGAAACCTTTTCCCTCAAGAAACTAGGTAAACCTGAATACTTCATAGGCATTGAAATCAAACACTTATCCACTAACGGTCTCCTTGTCACTCAAACAAAGTACATTCAAGATCTTTTGGCTCGAGCTAAGATGTGCAATGCAAAATATGCTAAGCAGCTGCAAACTAAAAAAATGGTTCTCCCATTCTCTCATATCCTTATTTAGAGTGCTCCATGGTCGGGCCCCTCAAATATGTGACGCTCACAAGGGCTGGAATTGCTTTCAACGTGAATAAAGCTTGCTAGTTCATGGCCTCCCCATTGGAATCTCACCATTAAGCTTTTTGTGGTTTTTTCCAGCTCCATTATCTCACAAGTTTTTGCTACGGGCCTATAGTGACTCAGATTAGACAAGTGATCTAGATGATCATAGATCCACTTCTAAGTATTGCATATTCTTTGACCCAAATTTAGTTTCTTAGAGCTCCAAGAAACAACCATTTGTTGCTTGACCAAGCACGAATGCCGAATATCATGCCTTAGCGCACACAAACTATTATTTACTCTGGCTGAAATCACCCTCACTGATCTTGCAATGCCTTTCCTCCCTCATAATTTTCTTTGTGATAATCTTAATGCAGTGTTGTTGGCACATATTCTCCATGCTCGTTCAAAGCACATTGAGCTTGAAATTCAATTTGTTTGTGAGAGATTTATCTCTAAGAGAATGAAGATTCAACACGTTTTCATCTCCTTGCAAGTTGCAGACACACTCACGAAATCACCTAGCACAACTGGTTTCCATGAGCTTCGCACCAAGTTCAAAGTCACGACCTTCATCCCTCCTTGAACTTATGGGAGAGTATTAAAAGAGTAGTTTGAGGTATATAATGTTGCACCATGCTTGTATGTATAAGAAAGCCGATTAGATCACCATGTATATGTACATAGGAGAGATGTGTGGTAACATAAATCTAACATGCATAACTCGCTTAAAGCATATTGAGCTCAATATTCACTTTGTTCGTGATAGATTTATCTCTAAGAGAATAAAGATTCAACACATTTTCATCTCCTTGCAAGTTGCAGACACATTCACAAAACCACTTGACACAACTGCTTCCCATGAGCTTCGCACCAAATTCAAAGTCACGACCTTCATCCCTCCTTGAACTTGTGAAAGCGTATTATTATAAAAGAAGTTTGAGATATATAATATTGTACCATGCTTGTATGTATAAGAAACCTGATATAGATCACCATATATATGTACATAAGAGAGATGCACGGTAAATATCATGCATAAGTTGCTATAAATACTAATGCATTGACTTTGTAAGAAGTTAACTCATTAGTGTATAGTATAATGAAGTTAAATTTATAATACAAATATAAAATCATAACAAATATTATATGAACTCCAAGATAGTAGTATCACCTAGAATATGGACTTGAATCATCTCCTTCAATTTATTCTCTCCAACTATCTCCTTCACACTTATCTCTCTATGTCTCTCTAATATTTTCTCTCTCTTCTTCTTTTTATCATTTTTCTTAATAACATTAATTTAATTACACTTGTTTTTGGTGAAGGAGAGAAAATGAGGGAAGGAGAGGATCCATGGTGCCTAGAATATATATAATAATCTAAAAGTTTTTTAAACTTTTGTTAAGGAATTAGAAAAGGAAAATTTTGAGAAAGGAGAATTTAAAAAAATATAAAAGAATATTTAACATTTTTTTAAAGATTAATTTTGTATGAAGTTATTTTTCAAAGGAAGAAACTTGTATATAAAGAGATATGAAAATGGTTTATGATGAAATTTTTGGTACCCCACATGCTTATAATTTCTTGATATATTTTATCCACGCCTTTTTTTCATTTTGGATATATTTATTAATTTTAATTTTAATTCAACTATAGTGAATTGGTGACGTAACTATCTCACCAACCTATTTGAAATAAAATAGAAATTATCGTGATTGTGTTGACATAATTACCCTCACGAGAAACCAAAATGACAAGGAATCCTCTGATCTGAACAACCGTGTGCCGTGCCGAAGCCGCCATTGACGACGAATCGGAGAAGTTAATCTCGAGCGGCGCGGCGGTGTTGCGTCGGAACGAGAAACGCACATCATCGCATCACCATATTCATAATGATGACGTGTTCTTCGGAGACGATCAACATCGCTGCGAGAACTCAGAAACTCGATGTTGATAATCGGATTTCGCTGCGTTTCTACTACAGGATCGCTGATAATATCCTCAAACAGGTATATTTCAATTCAATTGAAAAGAAGATGAATTGTTGCATTTCAATTTGTACAGTGTATTTGTTAGGTTATATTCATCAAACTTCATATTGGAGAATTTGATGATAATATTATTCAAAATTTTACCTTCTTTGTTTATGATTTTGAATTCTGAAGTGTTTGATAGTAGGTTATCTCTTTAATATGTGACTGATAAGAAATATTACGTGCACTGATTTTACTCTATAGTTTTGGGACCAGTATTCCCTGCAGTCATCACTTTGACGCATTCACATTCGACATTTTTTCAGTCGTTGTCGGTTAAAATTTTAAGTTAAACATTTTTATTTAATATAAATTAAAAATAGTATTTAGATTTAAACTGATTAATCTTAATGAAAAATGCATGAATGTGTCAAATTGACGACTGTAATAGATCTCATTTCATAGTTTTCATGCTATCGGATTTGGTTTTACTTTACAGTCATGTTATTTTCTGCACTCTGCAGCATCATGTAACGTGGTAATGTTTTTGTTTTACGTTAGAGAAATCATTACTTGCTTTGCATGGCCTCTCATCTCCGAATATTGAATTTGATATTGCAGGCTGATATTTTTCGCGCAGAGAAAAATGTTGTTGATCTATATGTCATGCTCCTAAGATTTTCTAGGTAATACAACAAGAAATCCTATATTGTTATTTGACTCTTAATGCTGTGTACTGTGTGTAGTAAATTTGTTTAAAATAGGCGGAGTTCATTTCATTCATATCTATGTCATCAAACTGAATTGAGGCTCTTTTCTCTTTGTTGATATTAGTTTGGTCTCTGAAACAATACCACGGCACCGAGAATATAGAACATCTCCACAAAGCAAGAAAGAGTTATTGAGAAAGGTTAATTGATCATAGTCTAGATGACTTTCTCAAGACGTCTAGTGGAAAATTCTTTAATGGAACAAGTTTGAAATAAATGAATCTCATCTCCAAAGCAGAGTTATTAATCCCGGCCGCTCCGGCCGCTATCCCGGCGCTCCGTAGCGGAGCAGCACCCTGCCGCGCGATATGAAGGGTGCGGAGCAGGAGATGAGAAAGCGGCCGCTTCAGCCGCTATACCGGGTTCCGAGTCGTGGAAAATTCCCGGGCGGAGCGGCTCCGGTTCTTTTTTACCTTTTTTTTACAATTTTCTGGGCAAAATTAACAAAACACCCCTGTGCAAGAGAGAGGTTGAAGAAGAAGTGAAATCTGATTCGTAGAGAGAGTGAGTGAGTGAGAGAGGTTGAAGAAGAAGTGAATTAGGGTTTCCCAAGATATGATTCATAGACTGAGAATGAGAGAGAGACGCAAAGCGAGAGAGAGGTTGAAGAAGAAGTGAATTAGGGTTGATTGGTTGAAGAAGTGAGATCTGTGCCGCCGTGGAGTTAGAGATAATTAGGTTAACATACTGTATATGTTTTTGACCGGTAGTGGTAGTGTACTAACTAAGTATCAATCTTATTATATATTTATTCAAAAAAATCATATCTTATATTATTTCCTATTTTTTATAACTAATTTTGTATCTATCTATTATCTTAAGAAAATATATAAACAAATTATATATTTTTTGAGTCTATTTATTAAATATTTAACTTATTTATTAAAATTAAATTTAATTTGAATCTTTATGTTTTGAATCTTAATTAAGCATTATTCTTTGTTTCACATTATATTTTATAAATATTTTATGAGTGGTTTATAGATTATTATATAATTATTAGTATACAAAAATTTATCCCGCTATCCGGGATGCCGCTATTCCCACTATTCCCATTCCCGGAGGTTGGCCGCTCCGCTCCGCTCCGCTATCCGGGATTAACAACTCTGCTCCAAAGTCAATAGAAATTGATCATGATTTCTTGTTTGAGGTTGACAACAATGTGTTTAACTCAAGGGATCCTCCAGAAGCTATGTTCTTCTATACTGACAGATGCTTCAAGAATAATGAAACACCAAGTATTTCTCCTCAAACTGTAAGGCTATGTTTGGGAGTTTGGAGGGAAGGGGAGGGGAGGGCTTTGGAAAATATGAAGAATTTGATGAAAAGGATAAAAAGATTTTGGATAGGTGGGTTTTGGAGGGTTTGAGTTTATTCATAACACCAAAAATCCCATAAAATGAGGGAACTCAAAAATTGTATTGAATGAGGGTTTTGGAGGGTTTTGAAGGGCTTATATAAATATTCCAAATATCTTTTAGGTTGTTATAGTATTCTGAAAATTAAAAATTTACTACTGATAATGACTCTTTTATCATTCTAAACAAAATCATTTTTTAAAAAAATGTCAAATATTTTCCTATATTTTTTAAAATTTTCATTTTTGGAAGCCTTCCTCTCCCCTCCCCTCCCCTCCAAACTCCCAAACATAGTCTAAAAGTTCTTCTCCAAGACAAATTCATGAGCCAGAAGAAACTGTTGAGCCTTTGGTTAGGAACAAGAGAAGAATCACTTATTATTCTAATGAAGGACCTTCTAATTCCTCCAAACCTTCTGAGTCAACGTTTTAAGAGTTTCTGAATGAACCAGTTGATGAATTTGAGGACCCTGTTCCTTCTTCTGCAAGTAAGTCTCTCGCATACCTCATTTCAAAATGCTAATTTTAATTCATCAATAGTACCCATACCCACCCTCCCTCCATTGTTCCTTATAATCTAACATACCTTACAACACAAGAGCAATTTACACTTGAAGCTAGGACAATGCATTGGCTCATCCACTTTTGTTCTGTAATTAAACTTCTTTTATAGGAGATTTGAATTATACCCCATAAATGTTTGTAACCCCTACACCAGCAACATCAACATCAGTTCAGATTTGCTCAGAGTACAAAAGTTCAAGTGTGTAAGAATTTGACCATGTATTTTAATACATCATCTTTTATTTTATGCTACAACAACTTTAGGACTTCTCTCATTATTTTTATTGTTTTTAGTATATTTTTAAAGTTAAGTTTAAATTTGTTTTTATTTTATTTTTGTTGTTTATTTTCAGAATATGTTGTATTTTGACACCTTCTCAATGTGAAGATTATAACTAGAGGTACGAGAATCTAATTGACGCGTTCTATTATGCATTGAAAAGCTAAGACAAAAATCTACATGTTTTATATTAACGTCAGAAGCCAATTGTTAGCGCGTATGTGTTAAATTATCAAATTATGTTCCATACTTAGTAAAAATAAATTAGCTAGCTCTCAGACAAAGTTATGTTTGGTGGGCCGGTTGTAAAATTCCAATTCTAGTTATTACTTAGGTAAATTCGAGCATTAGGGAAAAGTGAGTCAGTTAATCTATTATTTCAGAATTTCATCAAGACTTTAAGATTATTATATTATCAATATTTATTCAATTCAATTCCTTTCAGCTATTGTTTGCTTAATTTGAGTTGCATATAATAGTGTTAACTAAATATTATCGATGATGTTCTTTAAATTGTGTGTTAACTTAGCTTATTCGTTAGCTTTGTTAGTCTTCAGCCGTCATGCTTAATGCAGCAAATAGGAATATAAATCACATTGTAATGATATCGCTTGTTTAATCGATGATATAATCAAATAGGAATTGGATTCACTTAGGGAATTGATATTGTAATAACCGATGATAAGTCTGAATTACCGGATTAGTAGATTAATCTGTTAATCATAATTGTAATCGATTTCTTTATGTTCGTTTTAATTGTTTGAAAATATAAAAAACCCCAACTCTGTTCATTACTTCAGTTATTTTAAACCCCCAAATATTTTATAATTATTTTTTAAAATATTTTTATTATTATTATTATTATATTAAATTTAACAAATTATTTTGAATTTAGTAATCCATAATCTAAAGAAAAAAAACTAATAATAATTAATATTATAAAAGTTAAAAATAAGTTTCAATATAAATTTTCAAAAAAAGTTATTCTAAAAAAATCCAACCAAGCTAAAACCAATGTGGCCTTATTTCCTAGAATAAATATATTGTATTTAATATCAACATTTTTAAATTCGAATTAAATCTTAGGGAAAAATGGTTTGAACAAAATAGTACAATTCTTCCTCATTGTGTTTTTTTAATCAAATGTTGATAAAACTCAAACAATTTCATATATTTTTTTTAATATCCAGCATCTTAAATTTTATAAAATTTAATTAAAATTTATTTGATAATCAGGTGATTTTAATAATTTTTATGTTGTACCTATTAAATTTTAAAATTATTTTTCTAACATAAATGAAATTTAACTTTTAAAAATGATTAAAATAATAAACGCACCTCCTCCATTTTTTATTATAATTAAATATTTATTTTTTAGATTTATTGAATAACTAACGTATCTGGTTTATATATAAATTAGATACATTAACTTTTAGATGCACATACTATTTGATCGTTATGAAGATATCTTCTATAGTGTGACTCTTCTTGAATAATCACATATTTGATGCACTTCCTATTGTAATAGTATTCTTAAGATGCTCATTCATCTAAGCTTTTAAATTTTGGCCCTGTTTGTTTCAGATTTAAAAAAATGAATTATTTTTTTGTATTTTTTAAAATAGATTTTCCAAAACCGTTTTTTAAAATACTACAAGTTTTTTATATTCTTTTTTTCTAAAATGAAACACTAATTTTGACATCTAGAACATAAACATAGATTATTGAAGACCAAAACTTAGTTAAAATCACAATTTTTTCAAAAAGTTGTATTTCAAAAATGATTTTTATGAAAATCTATTTGAAATAGCTTCAAAATTAAGTGATTTTTTGAAATTTTGATATTCAAATTTTTTTTTCGTAAATAGATAAAATACCTAAAATCACATTTTAAGAATAACTATTCAAACAAAAATTTCATTTGAAATTTTTATAAAAAATTTCTATGTAAAAATTTTTTTCACAAAATTTTATAACACTATAAAAATCATTTTTAAAAAAAAACCAAAATAAAGCTTATAGAACTCATTCTTAAGATGGTAGAACTCACTCAAGTAAGATTTCAAGAATTATAAAGTATATAGACCATTATAATAAAAAACTTATAACATTGGGAGAAATATAAAACACAAGAGAGAAATCATTAATTTTATTGAGTAAGTTTTATGAATGTCTTAAATAACTTTATTATGCAATACAATCATTAACACGACTTTCCACCCGGCCCACCGTACAGAAAAAGCTTGATGAACATAGCTTCCTTGATCACCAAAATATAATAAGTCATAACATTTTAAATTACGCACTTAATTTATCTTCATATTTTTAGGTTCTATGTCAATTTCTTTATATTCTGAATTAATAATATCAACATATTTCATAAAACCCGTGTATTTGTATTTTTCTTGTGGCAATCTTCCACTACCAATTGGAGGACTAACCATTCCAGGTGGACTATAAGTTTCACCGCCATATCTAATGATCGATGCTCCTGGACTTAAGTGATGGAATAATTCTTTTGGCCAATATCCAAAACACGCTTTGGAAGTACACATAACCGCCAATGACCTGTTGATTTATCCTACAAATATTTAAGAAATTTAAAGATAATAAAATATACATAATGATATATGTCTAGAAATATTTTTCCAAAATGATTCATTCGCATTAGCATCGATCAATTCATCTGCATCCAGATTAAGGTTTAACTTCACACGTGGCATTTCTAATTAGTATGAAATTCGCAATTAATTTCTCATCATTTTAGTTAATTACATTTTGCATATTTTCATCTTGATTTTTTTTTATCATTTGCATTTTTATTTACCTATTAATAAATTAAATTGCATTTTTTTCTTTAAATTTCTATTTAGATTGACCTAATGATTAAATAATTATTTAATTGTTATCTTCAATTTTAATTTAGAGTTAAAAGAAAACCATATAAAATATATATAAAAAGGGGTTCAATACAAGTTTTTTTTGCATCAATTGATTTTTTTTCATTAATATTTTCTTTTTTCATTATCACAAATTAGAATAAGGCCCATTACAAGGAAAAAAATGTTAGAATAGTACTGTTAGTTAGTTTTGACTTATTCAAGCTTAGAGTTATTTACTTATTATGAATAAGCCTATTCATTAGGAATAGGATTCTTTGTTTGATTTATTCCTCCTTAGAAATAGCCATGATCTAGTCATATCATGGTCCTTATTTTACTCCCTTTCTGTTTCTGTATTGGCTATATATAAAGCCATTCATTCACGTTCAATAAATCAAGCTTGACAGCTATTATCTCATTTTAACAGTGGCATCAGAGCTCACACAAGGGCCTGATCGAAAAAAAGAAAAAAAAGAGAGAGAGAAGTTGAGTGAAACACAGAAAGAGAGGAAACAATAAGCCATGTCTGAAGGTAATAATCTTCTCAGTATTCCAAAGTTCGATGGAGACTATGATCACTGGTCCATGCTAATGGAAAACTTGCTGAGATCAAAGGAGTATTGGAGCTTAGTGGAGCAAGGCTATGAAAAGCCTAAAACGCCGAAGTCACTCACAGTAGCGGAACGTCGAACCTTGGAGGAGAAAAAGCTAAAGGATTTGAAGGCAAAGAATTATCTGTTTCAATCTATTGACAAGAATATTTTGAAAACAATCACCAACAAATCCACCTCAAAAGCACTGTGGGATTCAATGAAGCGAAAATATCAGGGAAATGCTCGAGTTCAACGAGCTCAACTCCAAAGGCTACGCCGGGATTTCGAAATTCTAGAAATGCAAAATGGTGAGTGTGTGAATGATTATATGTCTAGAGTCATGTTAACTGCAAATTGTTAGAACAAGATTTGTTCTTATCAATTATCTTAGTTTTGATGATAACAATAATATGAATTTTGCTTAAGATAATATGGTACTCTAATCCAATGCAATTTCCCTTTCAGGAAATATATAAAGAGTACGCATAATTCAGCGCTCAGAAGATGTGTCTCAAATGGTTCAGCATGCAACATCAGAACATGGTCTGGCAAGACATCAGAAGATGGTCGAAGCAGAATCAGAACATGGGTCTATGGAAGCATCAGAAGAACATGAGATCAGAAGCACTGAAGATCAGAAGATGGTATCACGCTCAGAAGCACTTCAAGATCAGAAGATCAGAAGATGCTGTGCACCAAGCTGTTTGACTCTGATGATATTCAAACGTCGTATTCACAAACATCAGATCAGAAGGAAGTACACGTGGCAGACTACGCTGACTGACAAAAGGAACGTTAAAGCTACTAAAGGCTACGTCAGTAGACACAGCGTGAACAAGGCTCGAGGTAGTTGACAAAAGCGTATAACATTAAATGCAAAGCTGTACGGAACACGCAAAGCATTAAATGCATTCAACGGTCATCTTCTCAACGCCTATAAATATGAAGTTCTGATGAGAAGCAAGGTTAACGATTTCGCACCAATACAATTCAAATTAACTTGCTGAAACTCTGTTCAAATCAAAACTCAGAATCTTCATCTTCATCAAAGCTCACTACATTGCTGTTGTAATATCTTAGTGAGATTAAGCTTAAACTGTAAGAGAAATATCACAGTTGTGATTATCGCTTTTAAGAAGCATTTGTAAACTCTTGAATAGATTACATTAAGTTGTAAGGAACTAGAGTGATCAGTTGATCAGTATACTCTAGGAAGTCTTAGCAGTTTGCTGAGCAGGAAGTCTTGGCAGTTGGCTGAGCAAAAAGTCTTAGGAGTGAACTAAGCCTAGAGTGATCGTGTTGATCAGTAGACTCTAGAAAAGTCTTAGGAGTGAACTAAGCAGTTGTTCCTGGAGTGATCAGGTTGTGATCAGAAGACTCTGGAAGACTTAGTTGCGGCTAAGTGGAGAACCATTGTAATCCGTGCGATTAGTGGATTAAATCCTCAGTTGAGGTAAATCATCTCTGCGGGGGTGGACTGGAGTAGCTTCGTTAACAGCGAACCAGGATAAAAATAATTGTGCAATTTATTTTTATCGTCCAAGATTTAAAGTCACACTTATTCAATCCCCCCCCTTTCTAAGTGTTTTTCTATCCTTCAATTGGCATCAGAGCGCCGGTTCTAAGGTGCAAGCACTTAACCGTGTTTAGAAAAGATTCAGGAAGAGAAAAACGCTTCATTTAAAAGATGGTTGATGAAAGTGAAAGGACTATACCTACACCTGCATCTACATCTGGCTCTGCTGAGCAATACAACGGTAACAATGGTTATACTAGACCGCCGGTATTTGATGGTGAAAACTTTGAATACTGGAAAGATAAACTGGAAAGTTACTTTCTGGGTCTAGATGGTGATCTATGGGATCTTCTGATGGATGGTTACAAACATCCTGTAAATGCCAGAGGCGTGAAGCTGTCAAGGCAAGAAATGAATGATGATCAAAAGAAGCTTTTCAGGAATCATCATAAATGTAGAACTGTTTTGCTGAATGCTATCTCTCATGCTGAGTATGAGAAGATATCTAACAGGGAAACGGCCTATGACATATATGAGTCCTTGAAAATGACTCATGAAGGAAATGCTCAAGTCAAGGAGACAAAAGCTCTTGCCTTAATCCAGAAGTATGAAGCCTTCAAGATGGAGGATGATGAAGACATTGAAAAGATGTTTTCAAGATTTCAAACTCTGACTGCTGGATTGAGAGTTCTTGACAAAGGATACACCAAGGCTGATCATGTAAAGAAGATCATCAGAAGCTTACCCAGAAGATGGGGTCCGATGGTGACTGCATTCAAGATTGCGAAGAATCTGAATGAAGTTTCTCTGGAAGAGCTTATCAGTGCCTTGAGAAGCCATGAGATTGAGCTGGACGCAAATGAGCCTCAAAAGAAAGGTAAGTCTATTGCATTAAAATCAAATATCAAGAAATGCACTAACGCTTTTCAGGCTAGAGAAGAAGATCCTGAAGAATCAGAATCTGAAGAAGAAGATGAACTGTCCATGATTTCCAGAAGGCTAAATCAACTCTGGAAGACCAAGCAAAGGAAGTTCAGAGGCTTCAGAAGTTCAAGGAAATTTGAACGTGGAGAATCTTCTGATGAAAGAAGATTTGACAAGAAGAAGGTCATGTGCTATGAATGCAATGAGCCTGGACACTACAAGAATGAATGTCCAAATCTTCAGAAGGAAAGTCCCAAGAGAAAGTTTCATAAGAAGAAAGGTCTTATGGCAACCTGGGATGAGTCAGAAGATGATTCAGAAGATGAGCAGACCAACTGTGCGCTGATGGCGACAGAAGATGACGGATCAGAATCTACATCAGAATCAGATTCTGAAGAGGTATTTTCTGAACTTACTAGAGATGAGTTAGTTTCCGGTCTAACTGAACTTCTGGAACTCAAGTCTCAGATTAGTCTCAAATACAAAAAGCTGAAAAAGCAATTTGAATTTGAAACAAAGAAGCTTGAGTTGGAGAATTCTGAATTAAAAGAAAAACTTTTAAAATTATCCAATAATGTTGGATCTCCTTCTGATTCAGAAAAATCCACTCCTAGTCTGAACCTTACTCTGAAAGAATATGATTTAAGTTTCAGAAAGTTCTTATCTAGAAGTATTGGCAGAAGTCAGCTAGCTTCTATGATATATGCTGTGTCTAGAAACAAAAGAGTTGGCATTGGTTATGAGGGTGAAACCCCATACAAACTTGAACCTGTTGATGAAATGAAAATTACATACAAGCCATTGTATGATCAGTTCAAGTATGGCCACTCTCATGATATTAGGCACACCTCACATGCACAAAGTTTTCACATAACACACACTAAGAAGCATGTGACACAACCTAGGAAATATCATGAAACTCACATTAAGAATTATCATGCTGTTCCTCTTATTGCCTACAATGTCAAACCCAAGTTCAAACAGAACTTGAGAAAATCTAACAAGAAAGGACCCAAGAAGATGTGGGTACCAAAGAAAAAGATTATTTCTTTTGCAGATTCTCTTGAAAACAAAGAAGACAACATTCAACATGATCTGACACCTGGATTCAAGTTGGTCTCAACACTTGAAGGGAAGAAAGATTGTCTTTCAAGTTCTGGTTCTTAAATCTGTTGAAGAAACTTTGTTTGTAGGAATTCAGAAAAGAAAGTTTATTAGTCTTGGAACCACCTGTTTTGTTTGTCTCTAAAGCATTGGTGTTTCATTCTTGTTTTTTCTGATTGCTCTAAATGCTACAGAATATACAACATTGAAACATTGATTGTGGACAAATCAATAAACATCTGTTTTGATGATAAACTTGTTTCTGATAAAACAAAGAGCTTAAGAATTTCTGCAGATACAGTTTTATCTTATCAGAAGCCGCAGAACAAAGAAGTAAACCTCCAAAAGCTGTGTACATCTGAAGTAATGGATCAGAAGATCATTCAGACTTATATCAGCACACTTCAGAAGGAGTATTTCCAGAAGAGAAACTTGATCAACTCAGAAGCAGTGATCAGAATTTGAAGGCATAAAATCTCTCTGATATTTACAGCTGTCATCTATTATCTAATGATGAACACGTATCTGTACGGTTAGTACAAAGCGTGCAGTTGAAAAGACGCCGACCTAGGTAACTGAATTAAATCATTTCATTTACTGTGTTCTCTCTCCTAATGTCATTTCTCATTAAATGCAAAATGATTTTTTTTTTTAAATCTTTTATTTAACCCGCTTCATCTTCATTCCCATTTTTTTTCTCTCTTTTGTGCATTCATCTCGTTACATCTCTCTTCAAACCCTAGTTCTTGATTTGATCTCAAAGCATTATCATAATGAATTCATCTTCTCGTTCTTCAATCTCTAAAGATAGCATCACTTCCACACAGAACCGTTTAAGCAAAAATGATGCTCCGTTGAAAACTTGCTTAATACCCACGAAAGAACTGGAAGTTCTATGTGAATCGGCTGTGGACGTCAACAACCTTAAGGCAAATGGCTTTCAGTGTGATGCAAGAATCTTTGAGCAAGGATGGTCTAAATATCTTGATAGATTGGTTGGTCCAATTTACCCTGAACTTGTAAAGGAATTTTGGGTACATGCAACAGTTACCCCAACTGCCATCATTTCATTCGTGCTAGGGCATGAAGTGACTATCACTGAGAAACTCATCAGAAAGCTGTACAATCTTAATGATGAAGAAGGTTGGTCTGAGTTTCAACCCCATACAGTTGACTGGACTTTAGTTGCAAAACAAATCTCTACGGTTGTTGGAACTGACTCTGCTTTTACGGGCAACTTAAAGCCTTTTTATAAAGTATGGGCTGAGATTATCCTGGGTTCTCTTCACCATAGAAAAAAGATGCGCTGCTCCTCCTACATCAGCCCGACTCACAAGTATACTCTTTTCTGCATTGGCAAAAAGATAGAGATCAACATCTCTCATATTCTATTTGAGAATCTGAAAACCTCTATCTTCGAGTCAAGAGAAGATGAAAGGGCGAAGTACCCTCATATTCCAAGAACAACCATTCCTTTCGGAAGGATGATTTCAGACATTCTGATTGAAAGCAAAGTGGTGGACTCTATCAGAAATCATAATGCCTCGCATTTTCTTGGAGTAACTCAAGGTCCCATCTTCAATGGTGTTGATCTGTTCGGACTGGAAGTCATTAAGAATGTACCTGTTATGTGCACAAGCTTTCCTGACATTCTGTCCAGAAAAATTGCTGTTAAAGGATTCATCTCTCTGTTTCATAAAGAACTTGATCAAGTTGTCAAGTTTTACTTGGAAGATTGCGTGAGGAAGCAATCAGATGTTGATCCTGCTTGGATCCGTGGCAGAGTACTTCCGTCTAAAGAGGATATTCTGAAGAAGGATAAGAAGGAACGACAGGCAAGGTTAAAAAGAAAGGCTGAAGAAGATGAGGCTGAAAGAGCCAAGAAGTTGAGGGTCACCTATGATCCTGACAAGGTGGACTCTAAAGAACGAAGAGATAAAAGGATCAGAGATTCCTTTCGCAGAACCAGATCTTCTTCCTCTTCTTCTGTACAAATCTCCAGAAATGTCCTTACTCCACCTCCTTCTGTCCCTAAACCATCTTTCCAATCACCTCCATCTGAACCAAAAGTAAACTTCACTCTACCAATTCCTTCTCCATCATCCTCTTCCTCTCCCATTCTAAACCCCACACCATTGAGCATTCTTCCACCAACTCCTTCTGATAATTTCTCCTCACCAATTCCCTTTACAAATACTCCACCCTTTCCTCAATTCATTCCATCTGACACTCCAACATCATCAATCATTCTCTCAGATATTCCCTCCTCCTCAACCACCGCACCTCCATCTTCTTTATCCCATCCATTACCTACCAGAAAATCCCAACCCTACTGTCTTCTCTATCCTGACTACAAATTTACCTTCAATCCGCCTGAACCTGAACCTTCTACATACCTGGAACTCTTCAGACATGAAGTGATTAGTAGTCTAGACCTTCTGAAGGATGCATTCCTAAATGGTCTGGATGATGTTTCTACAAGAAATCTCTGGAGAAGATTTCGCAAGGATTTTCAAATAGAAGCAATGGGTGTTCAGAAAAGACTAGTGGCTGCTGCCCCTGGTTACCCTGGTTACCTTCTGGAGGAAGATAATGGTATATACTACCATCCTCTCAGAAATTGTGTTGCTGCTGAGGAGAAGCCCTTTGTGGATGAAATGGAAGTATTGAGACTGGCTGCTGCAATGGAAGCAAACCCATGCAGGGACATGGTTATCTGGATTCCTGAGTATCCTGTTCTGCTAGGAGACTTCAAGACCTTATTTGACTTTCTGAGGGAAAACCCTTCTAAGAAAGACCCTAGCTTGGTCATTCCAGAAGTTGTTGATCCACCAGTAGTTGAAGGTCCTTCTGCTCCCAGGAATTTAGCTGCCATTCTTCAGGCTCTAGAGAATGGAGACTCTGAAATTCCTGCTGCAGAGTATGGAGATGCTTCTATGCAAGAAGCAGATGCTGAAGATCATGTTGCTAAATTAGACCCTGTTGAGGACATCCCAGCAAATGATACTTCTATGGAAGCTGCAGATCAACATGTCATTCCTGTGGTTGAAAGCGGTGAAACTTCTCTTGATGAACCTTCTCGTCTCGCAAGGACTCTAGAAGAAATTCAGAGGAGACAGGATGAGCAAAGCTCACTCAATGAGAAGTATGATGCTTTCATTGAGAGGCAAGAAGGACACAACAATGATGTCAAACAGATGCTGGCCAAGATCTTGTCAAGACTAGGGCCATCTTAGATTGAGTCTATGTTGTTTCTTTCTTTTCTTTGCATCTGTTTTGTTTCTGTGCATCTGATCTTTTCATCCTGTACTTTTGTACCCATTGGTTGAACCTTAATGAAATCATTTTCTTCCTTCATGTGTTCTGTTTTATTCATCTGAATCTTTTCTATTTTTTGATGATATGACAAAAAAGGGGGAGAAATACTGTGATAAATGATTTGATTTAATCAGTCACATTCACTAACAAGAACTGCAAGTTCTATATGGTTTAAGTGTTTTGCAGGTACAGAGAAGTGAAGAGAATCTTCAAAGCAAACACTAGAAGCAAAACCATGGAAACTGAAGCAAGCTGAGTGCTGTCAAGCTTCAGAAATCAGAAGCAAGAAAGAAGAATGAATCAGAAGCACTGATAATAGAATTTGAATATCATTGTCTATCCTGTTATGACAAAATTCTATTTGCCCTAATACATATAATGTTATGGCTCTGATACATTATTTGCTCTGATACATGTTTTTAGCCTAAATGCTCTGATACATTTGGCTCTGATACATATCATGTATTTGAATATACATTTTATGTTCTAACTCGTTCATGCTGACTTTTGTCGTTTAGTTTTTGTTCTGTAACATTTCAGGATGTAGAGATGCTCAGATGATGCTCTGGTACATTCAACAATGTTCTGATACAAATCTAGCATGAAGTGATGTTGGTAGACATTCAAAGTTCTGAAGCTATCCGAGGGAAGCAGAAATCAGAAGATGTGAATGCTCCAAAAGATCCAGAAATTCAAGTTCTGAAGCTGTCCTGAATGAAAGCAGAAATCAGAAGCTGTGAATGTTCTGAAGATCAAAGAAACTCAAGTTCTGAAGCTGTCCTGAATGGAAGCAGAAGTCAGAAGCTGTGAGTGTTCTAAAGATCAAAGAAATTCAAGTTCTGAAGCTGTCCAATGGAAGCAGAAGTCAGAAGCTATGAATTCTCTGAAGGCAGAAGCTTATATGATCGTCTCTACCGAAATAATCAGGGAAGTCTTTTATCAAAGTTCTTCGAGTATTTATTTCAGGGGGAGATTATTTATCTCAGGGGGAGATTGTTAATCTCAGGGGGAGACATATTCATATGCTTATGCTATAGCTGTGTAATTTGTCTTTTGCCGTCTACTCTTTCTGATCGCAAATTCATATCATTTATATATGTTTTTGTCATCATCAAAAAGGGGGAGATTGTTAGAACAAGATTTGTTCTTATCAATTATCTTAGTTTTGATGATAACAATAATATGAATTTTGCTTAAGATAATATGGTACTCTAATCCAATGCAATTTCCCTTTCAGGAAATATATAAAGAGTACGCATAATTCAGCGCTCAGAAGATGTGTCTCAAATGGTTCAGCATGCAACATCAGAACATGGTCTGGCAAGACATCAGAAGATGGTCGAAGCAGAATCAGAACATGGGTCTATGGAAGCATCAGAAGAACATGAGATCAGAAGCACTGAAGATCAGAAGATGGTATCACGCTCAGAAGCACTTCAAGATCAGAAGATCAGAAGATGCTGTGCACCAAGCTGTTTGACTCTGATGATATTCAAACGTCGTATTCACAAACATCAGATCAGAAGGAAGTACACGTGGCAGACTACGCTGACTGACAAAAGGAACGTTAAAGCTACTAAAGGCTACGTCAGTAGACACAGCGTGAACAAGGCTCGAGGTAGTTGACAAAAGCGTATAACATTAAATGCAAAGCTGTACGGAACACGCAAAGCATTAAATGCATTCAACGGTCATCTTCTCAACGCCTATAAATATGAAGTTCTGATGAGAAGCAAGGTTAACGATTTCGCACCAATACAATTCAAATTAACTTGCTGAAACTCTGTTCAAATCAAAACTCAGAATCTTCATCTTCATCAAAGCTCACTACATTGCTGTTGTAATATCTTAGTGAGATTAAGCTTAAACTGTAAGAGAAATATCACAGTTGTGATTATCGCTTTTAAGAAGCATTTGTAAACTCTTGAATAGATTACATTAAGTTGTAAGGAACTAGAGTGATCAGTTGATCAGTATACTCTAGGAAGTCTTAGCAGTTTGCTGAGCAGGAAGTCTTGGCAGTTGGCTGAGCAAAAAGTCTTAGGAGTGAACTAAGCCTAGAGTGATCGTGTTGATCAGTAGACTCTAGAAAAGTCTTAGGAGTGAACTAAGCAGTTGTTCCTGGAGTGATCAGGTTGTGATCAGAAGACTCTGGAAGACTTAGTTGCGGCTAAGTGGAGAACCATTGTAATCCGTGCGATTAGTGGATTAAATCCTCAGTTGAGGTAAATCATCTCTGCGGGGGTGGACTGGAGTAGCTTCGTTAACAGCGAACCAGGATAAAAATAATTGTGCAATTTATTTTTATCGTCCAAGATTTAAAGTCACACTTATTCAATCCCCCCCCTTTCTAAGTGTTTTTCTATCCTTCACAAATGACATGAGAGGAGCAGGAGAAACCATTGAGGATAGACATATTGTTGAGAAGATTCTGCGCACACTATCTGACAAGTACAATTATATTGTATGCTCAATCGAAGAATCCAATGATATCAATACGATGACGGTAGATGAATTGCACAGTTCATTGCTTGCACATGAGTACAAGATTAAACGAAAGGATGTGACTGAACAAGCATTGAAGGTTACAGGAGACGATTCTAATTTACGAGTTGAGGAACGATTCAACTACAGAGGTAGATGGCGTGGAGGATACAAAGGTAGAGGCAGAGGCAGAGCATTCAATAAATCCACAGTTGAGTGTTATCGATGTCACAAGCTGGGACATTTCCAACACGAATGCCCCACCTATGCCAATTATGTAGAAAATGCAGAGTTGGATGATGGAGAAGAGATGCTTCTTATGTCATATGTGGATATGCAAGGAGCCACACAAGATGAAGTTTGGTTTCTGGACTCCGGATGCAGTAATCACATGAGTGGAGACATGAAATGGTTCACTGAAATTGATAAATCATTCAGACACAGTGTGAAGCTGGGAAATGACTCCAAATTGGCTATCATGGGAAAAGGAAAAATTCGAATGAAAATAGATGGACGGGTTATGGTCGTCACAAAGGTATTTTACATTCCTGATCTTAAATCAAATCTCCTTAGCATTGGTCAGCTTCAAGAACGAAATCTATCCATATTAATTAAGAATGGTTGTTGTAGCATTTATCATGATGTTAGAGGTCTGATCATACGAACTGCGATATCTGCAAATCGTATGTTTGTGCTTCTAGCGTCGATTCCCGCTGTCCCTAATAATGTATCAAAGGAAGCATGTTTCAATGTAACCTCTGAAAATGTCACAAGCTTGTGGCATCAAAGATTTGGGCATCTTAACATGAAAGGATTGCGGACTCTTGCCTATAGAAAGATGGTTCAAGGCCTGCCAATATTGAAGAATCAATCCAAGGTATGCACCATATGTATGAAAGGAAAGCAACAACATGATTCTTTTCCAAAAAAAGCACTTGGAGAGCGTCCAAACCTCTACAACTAATTCACTCAGATATATGTGGTGCAATCACTCCTGAATCTCACAGTCATAAAAGGTATATAATTACTTTTATAGATGATTACAGCCGAAAAATATGGTCATACTTTCTACATGCCAAGTCAGAAGCTTTTGATACATTCAAAAGGTTCAAGTCATCAGTTGAGAAGGCAACGGGATACAACATAATTTGTTTACGCACCGACAGAGGTGGAGATTTCACTTCATCAGAGTTTAATGACTATTGCAGCACCAATGGAATCGCAAGACAGCTCACCGCGGCCTACGGTTCAGTTTGCGGTTTATATTTTGTAAACCGAACCAAACCGAATCAAACCGCACTATGTTACAACCTAAATTTTACTAACTCACATCCAACCGAAACTTAAACTTATTATACATTAGCATTATGATTACGAACAATTTTCTCATCCTTACACATATAATTTCAGTTCCGATCTTCTAAAATCTCTAATAACATTATCGCACATTCTTTGCCACATACATCTTCCCTCTTCTTCTATAATCTCTACTCTCTTATATTCTTTCTTTTTCACCTTCTCATTTTTATGTAAATGTTCCATATTTCAGTTTCATTTTTATCGCATATCTTCTTCTCTAATCTCTCAACACTTTTTTTCTTTTTCACTTTCACTAATCTTTCGTCTCTTCTATTTTTTTTCCGTTATAATAATTTTTATATTGTTTTATGCTATTATTTTATGTTTAATATTCCACTTTTGTCTAATTTAATTTTTACATATTAAATGGAAAATTGTTGTCAAAATATGACGAATTTTGTTGTTATTTGATAGTGTATGAATGTATAAATACAAAATTATGTTATCATCTATATGTGTATGTATGGCTCAATAAAATATTTGTAAAAAACCGAACCAACCGAACCGAACCAAACCGCATTAGTTTGGTTTGGTTCGGATTTTTTTTAAAAGCCAACCGAACCAAACCAAACCGCACTATTTTTTCTCTTGCGGTTCGGATGTTTTTTTCGTCAAAACCGCCCAAACCGCACCGCGAGCACCCCTACTCACCACAGCAGAACGGAGTTACGGAAAGAAGAAACCGAACACTGATGAATACGGTGCGATGTATGCTTGCTGCACGAGATGTTCCAAAGGAGTATTGGCCGGAAGCAGCAAACCTGGCCACTCATGTTTTGAATAGATGTCCAACCTCAGCCTTGCAAAACATGACACCCGAAGAAGCTTGGAAAGAAAAGAAACCATCAGTGGTACACCTCAAGGTGTTTGGATGCATAGGATATGTTCATATTCCTGATGTCATAAGGAAGAAGCTAGATGAGAAGAGCATCAAGTACGTCTACATGGGAGTTAGTGAGGAGTCCAAAGGTTTTCGAATGTATGATCCAGAAACAAAGAAGATCATTATTAGCCGAGATGTAGTCTTCGATGAAATGGAAAAGTGGGATTGGAAGAAGTCAGGAGAAACTAACTCTCTTGATCCTATGTGCGAAGAAAATGGAGAGAATCAGGAAAATAAAGATTCAGAAGATGAAAATGAAGAGAATCAGGAAAATAAAGATTCAGAAGATGAAAGAGTCAACCTTCCTGAAAAGAGAGTAAGAAGGGAGCCGGTATGGATGATCGACTATGAATCTGGAGCTGGATTGTCCGAAGAGGAAAACGAAGGAGTGGAACAGCTTACCCAGGAGATGCAGCAGCTTGCCATGTTTGTTTCAAATGATCCCGCCACCTTTGAGGAAACAGTCAAAAGTAAGGTATGGAGGGATGCAATGAAGTATGGGATTGCAGCAATTGAGAAGAATGGAACGTGGGAATTAACAGATTTGCCAACAGGAGCAAAAAAGATTGATGTTAAGTGGGTATTTAAGACCAAAATGAATGAAAAAGGAGAAGTAGACAAATGCAAAGCGCGTCTTGTTGCAAAAGGATACGTTCAACAAGCTGGAATCGATTACACTGAGGTATTTGCACCCGTGGTAAGATGGGATACAATTCGACTAACTTTGTCTGTTGCCGCTAGTCGAGGATGGAAAGTATATCAACTCGATGTCAAGAGTGCATTCCTACATGGAGAAATAACAGAGGAAGTATACGTGGAACAGCCGAAGGGATATGAAGTGACAGGTGAAGAAGACAAAGTGTATAAACTGAAGAAAGCTCTCTATGGGCTTAAACAGGCCCCTCGAGCATGGTTCAGCAAGATAGAGTCATACTTTGTCAAAGAAGGCTTTGAACGCAGCATGAGCGATCACACTTTGTTTACAAAGAATGAGGAAGGAGGAGACGTACTGATTGTAAAATTTGTATGTAAATGACCTCATCTTTACTGGAAATGGTGACAAAATGTTCAAAGAATTCAAAACCTCAATGAAAAGGGAATTTGAGATGACTGATATGGGATGCATGAGATATTTTCTTGGTGTGGAAGTCACACAAACTTCAAATGGCATTTTTATCTGTCAAAGGAAGTATGCTAATGAAGTATTGGAAAGGTTTGGTTTACAAAACTGTTCATCTGTTAATAACCTAATTGTTCCAGGATGCAAACTCACAAAGGATGTTGGAGGATTAAAGGTTGATGCTACTGTGTATAAGAAAATGGTGGGAAGTCTTATGTACTTAACTGTCACTAGGCCAGATTTGATGCATGTTGTGAGTTTGGTGGCTCGTTTCATGGAAGCTCCAACGACTATGCATCAACAAGCTGTGAAAAGGGTTCTGCGCTACTTAAGAGGGACCACTGAATTGGGACTGTTTTACAAAAGAGAAAGAGAAGAGAATTTGGTAGCTTTCTGTGATAGTGATTATGCCGGAGATCTTGAAGACCGAAAGAGCACCTCAGGGTATGTTTTTAAGATGTCAAATGGATTAGTTGCTTGGAGTTCTAAGAAGCAGCCTGTGGTGTCGCTGTCCACCACTGAAGCCGAATTTATTTCTGCAGCAGCCTGTGCTGCACAAAGTATTTGGATGATGCGTGTAGTTGAGAGGTTGGGGATTAAACAACGTAAGTGCGTTATCTTTTGTGATAATAGTTCAACGATTAAACTTTCGAAGAATCCTGTTATGCATGGTAAGAGTAAGCATATTCATGTTCGATTTCACTTTCTTCGTGAGTTAGCAAACCAAGGTGAAGTTGAACTAGTGCACTGTGGTACTAAGGATCAGTTAGCGGACATCATGACCAAAGCCTTGAACCGTGAAGTATTCGTGAAATTGAGAGAAAGACTTGGAATATGCAGCATTGAAGATATAAACTGAGTGTATTTCTTGAATATAGTTCATTTTATGGGAGGGTTTGTTAGAATAGTACTGTTAGTTAGTTTTGACTTATTCAAGCTTAGAGTTATTTACTTGTTATGAATAAGCCTATTCTTTAGGAATAGGATTCTTTGTTTGATTTATTCCTCCTTAGAAATAGCCATGATCTAGTCATATCATGGTCCTTATTTTACTCCCTTTCTGTTTCTGTATTGGCTATATATAAAGCCATTCATTCACGTTCAATAAATCAAGCTTGACAGCTATTATCTCATTTTAACAAAAAAATACAACAAAAAGGCCCATTTGCACTCAAACAAAAAAAGAGAAAGACTTGAGAACCCTGCTGCATACCACTGCTCCACCACCACCAACCTGTTGCAAAACAACAAAGACCCTGCACAAAGAGTCCAAACCAGTCCAAATTCCTGCAGCTACATTACAAACCTTGCACCAAAATGGACAACCATAAAACCTGCACAAAAAGACATAAAAACAGCATATCAAAAGTGTGAAAGAATTTACCATAACTACTCTTGGTGCTTTAATCGCAAACTTATTCTGTTTCTTGCGGATAAAATTTTATTATTTTTACTTTTGATTTCTCCGATGCTTGTACTTGTAACCTGTAATTTGATTTTGATATAGTGAAAATGGAGGTCGATATTGGGTTGAATGGGGTTAGGGTTTTAAGCCTTTACTTCTCTGTTTGTGTTGCTGTTGAATCGAACAGAGAGAGCGGTCGAGATAGCGAGGAAGAGAGCTTTATCGAGAGAGATGAACGAACGATGGAGAAGAACGAAATCGAGCCATGGCAGAAACTGAGAGAGGTACGAGATTGCGATTGAATGAAAGATTGACGAGAGAGAGTAAGGATCGAGAGAGACCATGAAAAAGGGTAAAAGTGAACATCTATGTTGAATACCTTGGGCAAAGAATGCGCTAGGTGAACATCTATGCTCAAACATTTACTAAAAGTCCTTCAATATCGTTTCCATCAATTTGGACGACAAGTGCGTGACAACTGGTTATCGAGATCATCTGAAATGAAATCAATGAAGTCGCCATTGATTGTTTATTTATCCCAAGAGATAGGAAAGAAAAACATCGACTAAAACCTATAAAAAAACAAACAAAGGTCTTACGACCCAGAGAAATGGGTAAGATTGTTTATTAGGTATTTTAAGTTTTTTTTTATGTTGGGTATTTTTTAAAGGGAAATGTGGATAATGGTAAATTAAATCCTAATGCAGGGATACTCACCCTTCTCCATTTTTGAATAACTATTAACTGTTTTAAAAGTTTGAAAAGAAAACTAAAACTAAAAGACGTATGGAAGAATTCTAAATCCTAAAATTATATTAATCTAATTCTACCTAAAATTGGGGTTAAAAGACTAAGCTAACGTTTTTTGGGACTTGTATAATAACAAAGATAATAATAACAATAACAATAAAGGAAATATAAGATTAATTAAAGAACATTTTTTTGGGTTTTTGTTGTTATATATTTCAATTAGAAATTAAAAATAAGACAAAATAAGAATTAACTAAATTCAAAACCAAAATGGAAGCAAGAAAATATATAAAAATGGGGAGATGTAAATTAAAAGGAAATTCGCTGGGCCTGATCCATGAGCCCAAAACAAATAAATGGAAAAAAAATAAACACAATTAACCATTAAGCACAAGAAATAAACAAAATCGAATCAAACCCCAACAAGCATGAAATCAGAATTGAACAACAAATACGGAATCCTTGATTCTCTTTTAGACTTATTCCACTCCTTTTTTGCATCTTCAGTTGGCTGGAATTTTCGAATGTGGGAGTTTATTATCAGCTTCGTTGAGCGTCGGTATTGTTGCGAGTGAATAGTTGAAAGCTGAAACGTGGTTATGTGATATTGTTCTAAAGCTGAAGCTATATTGGGCTCTGTGAAATCAGTTGTATGGAGTGTAATGGTGATGATTCAGATTTTTGTGGCTGATGACGTGATGGTGATGATTCAGAGTTTTGTGGCCGATGACGTGATGGTGTGATTCAGAGTTTTGTGGCTGATGACGTGATGGTGTGATTGTGCGTTTTGTGGCTGATGACGTGATGGTTTTATTGTTCGTTTTGGTACTGACATTTGGTGATGGTGTGATTGTTCGTTTTGGTACTGAGATTTGTGGGGAATTTCATAGGTGAAGGTTATGAACGGATGAAGGTGATATTGTGAAGCTTGGCAAGTGCTTGTTTTGTTGAAGTTTTGATCCGTGAGTTTATTTTTGCAGGTTGATGAGAAATTATGTTCCAAGGTGATGTTAGTGAAATGTATGAAGGCTAGATTGGTGTGAATGAGGATGATGATGAGTCTGCAGAAGTTTTGATTCTACATGGTGATTTGAGCTTCTTTTTTGTAATTTTTCTTCCTCTCTTTTTTAGTGTAGTTAGAGTGAGGGCTAAATGGAAACTTGTATGAGAAGATTGGATAAGATCTAAGGGCATTGTGAGCTGTTTTTTTGTACAATTTGCTGGAAAATTTTGAATTTGTTTAGAGATTATGGACTAGTGAGAGGAAGGACAGGGTGGTGGTGAGGAGTGTACAAACTTTGTCTTTTTGTGAGATTCTATGAAATTTGAAAGAAGAAGGAGTGTGGTCTCTTATTGATGCAGAAAGAACGTGAAGGAAAAGTGTGGGGTCCCTACAAATTTGGTTGAGCTTGGACTAAACAAAGTGGCATTGGGTCAAAACTAAATGGGCCTTTGAAAAATGATCTTGAATCACTTGATAAAATTGGACCTCCTTTATTAATTTACTCCTATTAAAAAACAAGACAACAAAATAGCAAAACAAGAATAATAATAATTGATTTTAAATTCTAATAAAAATTCAATCTAAAATCAAAATTGAATTAGAATTAAATTTTAAATCAGGAACAGAAATGTGGATGTACAAAATTGAATAAAAATGCATGTAATGAATGAATGTATATATTTTTTTAATTTATTTTTGAATGGGAATGATGCAAATGAATGTCTAAAATATTATATATATATATATATATATATATATATATATATATATATATATATATATATTGATTTTTTTTAGATAAACTAAGAATAACAAATGACAATGATGCAGATGAAACATTAGGATAAAAATCAGGGTATTATAAAGTGACAATTGGACCTGCCTCCTCTTGAATACCTTGGGTAAGGAATGCGTTAGGTGAACACTTATGCTCAGACCTTTACTAAAAGACCGCGAATATCATTTTCATTAAAAGGATAACAAGTGACAATTGGACTCGCATCCATTTGAATACCTTGGGTTAAGAATGCGCTAGGTGAACACCTATGCTCAAACCTTTACTAAAAGTCCGTAAAAAATCATTCTTACCAACTTGGATAACAAGTGACAATTGGACTCGCATCCTTTTGAATACCTTGGGTGAACAACGCGCTATGTGAACACCTATGCTCAAAATGTTCACTAAACATCCATTCTAAAATCCATCAACAAACTCGTAGTTCTTTCGAACTACAATCACTCTGATTCTTCCATTGAAGATATGTAGGCACAAGACGCAATGTCTTGGCGAGCACACTAATAAAAAAATATAATTTCGTAGCCTCGAACTACAAATGCTCCAACTTTTCCATAACACTTAGGGAATACGTAGGCACAAGATGCGATATCTTGGCGAGCCCCGTAATAAAAAACCTAAAACATGTTCTTTCTCTTAATAAGATAAACACAGACTTAAGCTAACTCTCGATTGCGAAACAATTAAATGGGTCCCATCGAGTACGATGGAGGTAAGGGGTGCTAATACCTTCCCTTTGCTTAACCGACTCCCGAACCCAAATTTGGTTGTGTGGACCATCTTATTCATTGTTTTCATTTCCCATGGGTTTTATAAATATTTCTCCTTTCCCTTTGGAATAAATAAAATTTGGTGGCGACTCTGTTTGTTATTTTTCCTGGCGATTATTTTTTGACTCACGACATTGTGATAACAAGAAATTTTTTTCGGAACGTGCTAAATTTTACAAGTACTGTTGCAGTTCATCATGAGATTTTCCCTAAAAAAGATGGTCAATTTTAATTGAACTAAAATTATATAGGAGGAATTTCAAACCATTTTTGCCCCGTAGTTGACTAGTGTGCCACTACTGAAAATGTCAATAAAAATACAAATGAATTACATTGTAATTGTGTCTAAATAAAAACAGAAGCATGAGGGGATACAACATATGGAACAATGGATACAATCTAATCCCAAAACTCAGGAGCCAATCAAAATCCCTTTTACTTCCTTACAATTGAAAGAATATCTTTCATTAAATATTCATTGTCAAAATGATCAAATTGATCACAAGCTAACTAATCTATCCCTAGTAGGCAGTAGATCATTTGAATTTATGCCTCTAAATCATCCCAAAACTTCATCAATTAGGCACTGCAGTAAACAAAAAGATGTTAGATTTACGACTAAGCTAAATCCCATTATAAAGCATCATACTTAGGAAAATATTGATTAACTCAATTTTTCTGCTTCAGTTTAATATCTAACAGCAGCACCCATTTTGCATTCCAGTATACCATGAGGACACGTGAAGTTTATTTCAATTGCATCCTAAAAGAATATCAGAGGTCATCTATCAGTTTTTTTCAAGATTAGAAAAAACTAGTAATTTAAAAAACCAAACAAGACATTAAAACAATTGAACTTTGAACCAGCCTTTACTATAAACTCTAGCCATTAACTGCCAACTCAGTGTGACTGAGGCATAGCCGACATTTCACTAACAATTCTAACTTATATTCATAGCAATTTCCAGCTAATTCAACGAGTCCAAACATGCCAAAACTCAAAACTATGTTACAAGGCTTCAGCCATTCAAGGAGAAGCTGGGCACAGTTTGAAACCTGAGTTACATAAGCAATACAGAACGGTTCAGGTGCGACTCAAGCACTGGTGCATCAGAGTAAACAGTCCGACTGTAAGCAGGGATCGCATACGTTCATGGAACCATAATGCTGAAAAATAAGAAAGAATGTAAAGTCAGAAAATCGACGCCCAAAAAACAAGCTTAACAAACCTAACACATTCCCTAACCAATTCTAACAGAAGTTCCATATCAAAACCAATCATGCATACACATATAAGGCCAAATGTTAATTACTCAATAATCCAAAATAATAGAAAAAAGGGTTATTACCATGTTACCCCCTGCCATATAGGTCTTTTCTGGTTTTGCCCCCTGTAAATTTTTTTTTGAAAAACAACCTTGTCATTTCAAAAAACTAACTTTTTAGCCCCTAAAGTCAAAATCCGCAGGAAAATCTGCAGGTTTCCTGCGGATTTTCTTTCGGATTTTCCTGCGGATTTTGACTTTAGGGGCTAAAAAATTAGTTTTTTGAAATGACAAGGTTGTTTTTCAAAAAAAATATTTTTACAGGGGGCAAAACCAGAAAAGACCTATATGGCAGGGGGTAAAATGGTATTAACCCTAGAAAAAATTAACAAAATAATAATAACTACGATTGATACGTCATCTCAGCCGTTAATCATGCTATGATCGCACAGTCATAATAACAGAATTTTTTTTAGAATTGTTCTTTGCACTAAGCCAACTCCTAATAGCTAATTTCTACTATGACTGCAATACCAAAAAGAAAATGAAAAAAAAAAGAAGTTTCTGTGATAGTGAGGCTAGAGGATAATAGTGTATTATTATTGGCATAGCCATAATAATGGTTAAGATATTGACTTCCAAGTTCCTGGAGTGGAAATGTACATATACTAGTATTAAGAATCCGTGTGATGAAGAATATACATTAGTGAGTAACTTACTTATAACTGGAACTTGTCTTACTCCTCCTAAATCTAAGGACACCGAGGGATCAATAACCATAAAAGGGCTACAAGTGTAACCAGGACCTGGTGCCATGAATGTAACATTCTTAGGTGATTGTCCAATTGAGTTTTATTTTTGGTCTAAGTTTCTTACTTCAAATTCAAATGAAGTAAATGAATTGAGAGAATCAATAGCTCGGGCAGAGAGGCGGCCACTGCGACAGCAACGGTTGGACATGTTTTGTGTGACGTACCATGGAACTTCGGTATCAACCTTTGGGTTACTGAAGATTTCAGCAGCTTTGTGTCTCTTATTTGTAGGGATATGCTCAGCTACTGGTGTATACGCATCGCAAAACAAAATAATCCAATTAATTTCATAAATTTCTGTACTATTTCAATTTCAATCAACATGGTCTGAAATGAAACAACTTTAAAGTATAATAACACTTCTAACCATTATATTGTTTCCGCCACAGAAAGGATCTTTGAAAATTGCTTGAGGACTAAGGAGGAAAAAAAAGGAAAAAGTTAAAGAAAAGTGCAACACATGCTATAACTAATAACATCTTAGAAGTATCAGTACAAAAAATCTTACAATAGGATGACTTCAATATCTTCACCAAGGGCTTGTCCAATGCTAGATTTATCATAGTTCCACTTAGTTCACACATGGTTGACCATCTTCTATTGACTATCATCCATGGTTCACACATAGCTGACCATCATATATGCATCTCTAACATAGTTCACACATTGATTATCTTCCATTGTTCACACAAGGTTGACCATCATCTATACATCTCTAACATAATTCACACATAGTTTACCATCTTCTATTGACAATCTTCCATTGTTAACACATATTTGACCATGATTTATGCATCTCTGACATAGTTCACACATAGTTGATCATCTTCTATTGACTATCATTCAGGATTCACACATAGTTAACCATCATCTATGCATCTATGACATAATTCACACATAGTTTACCATCTTCTATTGACTATCTTCCACGGTTCACATATTGACTATCTCTAACATAGCTCACACATAGTTGACCATCTTCTATTGACTGTCTTACATTGTGCACACATATTTGACCATCATCAATGCATCTCTGACATGATTCACACATAGTTGACCATCATCTATTAAATCTCTTCCATGGTTCACACATAGTTGACCATCATCTATACATCTCTGACATAGGTCACACTTAGTTGACCATCATCTATGCATATCTGACATAGTTCACACATAGTTTACCATCTTCTATTAAATCTCTTCCATGGTTCATACATAATTGATCGTCATCTATGTATCTCTGACATAGGTCACACATAGTTTACCATCTTTTATTGACTATCTCAACGGTTCACACATAGTTGACCGTCATCTATTGACTATCATCAGTTGAATCTCTAACATAGTTGAGACATAGTTTACCATCTTCTATTGACTATCTTCCACAGTTCACACATAGTTGACCATCATCTATGCATCTCTAACATAGTTAAGACATAGTTTACCATCATCTGTTGACTATCTCCCATTGTTCACACATAATTGACCATCATCTATGTATCTCAGACATAGTTCATACATAG
The DNA here is from genome assembly GCF_029867415.1 of Vicia villosa. Classification (NCBI taxonomy): domain Eukaryota; kingdom Viridiplantae; phylum Streptophyta; class Magnoliopsida; order Fabales; family Fabaceae; genus Vicia; species Vicia villosa. The sequence continues at coordinate 516,019 of NW_026705340.1, forward strand.
TTGACCACCATCTGTTGAATCTCTTCGATGGTTCACACATATTTGACCATCATATATGCATCTCTGACATAGTTCACACGTAATTGACCTTCTTCTATTAACCATCTTTCATAGGTCACACATAATTGGCCATCATATGAGCATCTCTAACATAATTCACACATAGTTTACCATCTTCTATTGATAATCTTCCACAGTTCACACATAGTTGACCGTCATATACTGATTATCATCTATTGAATCTCTGACATAGTTCACACATAGACAAACATCATTAGTTGATTGTCTGACATGGTTCACACATAGTTGACCATCATCAATGCTTCCCTGACATGGTTCACACATAGTATGACATCTTCAGTTGACTGTCTGACATGGTTCACATATAATCGACCATCTTCAATGCATCTCTGTCATGGTTCACCATAATCTACTAACTATTTTTCATGGTTCACACATTTTCGACCATCATTTATGCATCTCTGACATGGTTCACACATATAGTGACCATATTCTATTGAATATCTTACATTGTTCACACATAATTGATTGTCATCTATGTATCTCTGATATAGTTCACACATAGTTGACCATCATTTGTTTACTATCTTCCATTATTCACACGTTGACCATCATATAGTATAAAGTGTGACATAGTTCAGGCAAAGTTGATCATCTTCTATTGACTATCTTCCGTTGTTCACATAATTGACCGTCATCTATGCATCTCTGACATAGTTCACACATAGTTGATCATCTTCTATTGACTGTCTTACATGGTGCACACATATATGACCATCATTTATGAATCTCTGACATGGTTCACACATAGTTAACCATCCTATATTGACTATCTATAACATAGTTCACATACAGTTGACCATCTTCGATTGACTATATTCCATGGTCCACGCATAGTTGATCAACATCTATGCATCTCTGACATAGTTCACACATAGTTAACCATCTTTTATTGACTATCTTCCATGGTTCACACATAGTTGACCATCATTTGTTGACTATCTTCCATGGTTCACACATAGTTGATAATCGTCTATGTATCTCAGATATAGTTCACACATAGTTGACCATCTTCTATTTACTATATTCCATGGTTCACACACAGTTGATCAACATCTATGCATCTCTGACATAGTTCACACATAGTTGACCATCTTCTATTGACTATCTTCCATGGTTCACACATAGTTGACCATCTTCTATTGACTATCTTCCATAGTTCGCTGAGCGAAAATGAGTTATCTGATCTGTGTTACTTATCCCCTAGGTTGCGGTGAGTGCATAGTAACTACGATATAGTATGTTGTGTCAATCCTGAAACAACAACGAACTATTCAAACTTGTCTTATTCGTTCTTTAGGTTATGACGAATATGCAAAATCTACGATACAATCTACTATATTAACCCCAAAGGTTTCAGCAGGTCATCCTTCCAAAGCTACTGTGACTTATCCTCTAGGTTGCGATAAGAACACGAAACTTACAATTATTCTACTCAAGCATTGGGAACTACTCGCGTTATCATTGCCTTATCACCTACTATCACTTTTTTCAAACTCGGGTCAAATTTTAGGGTCTTTCGGTATTTAATATATCTCCAATTAGAATGTGCGAGACTTTCGTATTCTCGCGCCTTTCGATCGAAGATTAATTAAATAGGGACAACTGTCATACCCCAAATTTGCCCGACTTATTTTTAACAGTTAAATCATTTTCAAAATTAAGTTTTTTACGTCTTTTTACTAACATCTAATTTGATAGTAATTTATTTCTTTTAGTTTATTTTAAAAAAATAAAAATAATGATAAGCTTGTTTTGAATTATTTGTTTAGATTAACATAGTAATTTTTATTTAAATACATAACAGTTCATTTTGAAATAATTGTACTTTCTAAATAGCAAAAACTCGTATACCTTTCATATACTTTGGATTGGGTTCTTATTTTAAATAAGTAACATAAGATAGTTGGTAAGGAGCAAGAGCTTTCAAGTAAAAGGTCCTAAGTTTGAATCTAATTCTTTCATTTTTAGTGCATTTTTTATGTTTGTTTTGATTTTCTCATTTTTTTTACTTTTATTACTTTTTCTAGAAAGTATATTCTATTAGTAACATTGTTTTATTAGTTATTATTATTAATATTAAGCTTTTAGGTTCTTTATCTTTTATTAATATGACCAGAATTATTTTCTTATATTTTGTTATTATAGTTTTTATTATTATGTCATAGTTAGAGTTATCTTTGTCATTTAGGAAGAATCAAAAGATCCAAACAAAGGCACTCACGGTTTTCATATCAGTAAAAGTCCATAGCTTCATTCCAAATCTTCATCCAATTATATTGAATCAAATCCCTTCATTATGGAGTTCCAACAAATAACATACTACAATCAAATCTTTTCAAAAGAAACAATTCAAATCTTCTCCAATCAAAACAAAAACTACACCAGATCTCCATTTCATTTGAAAATCAAATATGACATTTAAGTTCATTCATCCAAAACATAAACAAAAAAGTTAGATTTTGGTTAAAGACTTTGGCACAGGTTTTGTCCATTAGAATAAACTTTTCAGATCAATGCAATAGCATTTGAACAACATAACAAGCTGATATTTTCTAATGCCATTGACATTGACAATATACTAGTAACTTATTACTACTCAATCCATAATCTTATTGAGAACTGATAAAGTCAAATTGTTTGTTTTCACTTTTTTCAAAGAGTTTACAAAAATAAGTTGAAACCAACTTATAGACCTATCATATCAGAAATGCTTCATAAACTCTCTCCCAAATAGTGTCAAAATGCTTAAACAAACTCAAACAACTCACAATCCAAACTAATCAACAATTAAATAATGTAATTGACCGAGTGAAAACACAATCATACTCACTATAACAATAGTTAAACAAAGTTTAGATTGCAAGATAACTTGAGAATCAATTTTACAGTGATCCATATATAACCAAATTACACAAAGATAAAGATACATCAAAACAAAGATAACCCATGACTAAAATTTCATAAAAACCAAACTTTAAACCGTTTCATTCTCAAATACTCCCCTATATCATCCTCCATTAGGATCCAACTTGCTCTCTTAATAGCAAGTTTGTTATTCTGGGAAAGAGCTTCACCAACTCATTATTATTCTAATGCAAAACCATTATCAAAATCACCAAGATGATAAGTCTTCATCCTCCCTCTGCAAACAACAAGAGCAGATAATCAATTGTCATTCTAATGCAAAACCATTTTTGTCATCAATCTCTCTCTTCCTAAAAAATTATATGTCAGACAATTTGATTTCACTCAAGTATTTTCATCAAAACTCAATTCACTTCCTATCTAATGAAAAACCTCAACATCAAGTTTTAACAACGCATTTCAGACAGCGACCATAATTTAAAACCGTGGTGTGCAGCATAGCATAAATATAAATGTAAACAAGTATAAGTAACGACGATGAACAGGAAGGAAGGAAGAAAGTGAGCTACCTGAAGCATGTAATGAGGAAGAAAGGGTATATCAAATTCTTGCGCGGCAATTTGGGCAGGTATCACCCGACGATTTTAATAAATAGTCGCGCATGCATTTTTTATGAAATGCATGGCCGCATGCCAAGTTATGGAGTGTGTCTCCGGTTTGGAACTCATAGGCACACACGCTGCACTGTTGTTCAGCGTGTTGCAGCGAGACAGCTGAGTCAAATGTTGAGAAAACATACCGGACATTGTGAGCTGAGCAGATGAACACTGATAGAAGAAGCTGGTTTTCTAGCAACTCGCAGCGGTTAGTTTTATAATAAATGTATTTTTATGATAAAATAATACTACTACTTCTTTCAATTAAAATAATTCTTTTCCTAAAATAGTTTGAGAAGCAAAACTTTCAAACTATTTCATTTTAGGTATTTTATGATTTTTGTGAAAAATATTGATACCATCTTTTTTGTTTCATATATATCATTACCTCCCCACGGTGATGTTTAACTATTTTCTTTTTTTTTTTTTTTTTACAAGGGAGGGCCTAAGCCCGACAGAAAAAAAAAAACTAACCACACCCGATTCTAGAGTACCAAACACCCTTTGAATCTTTTACAAAATTATCAGAAAGCCAACTAGGCATATTCGAAAAAAAGAGGTACCCAACTCCCATCTGTTTTCCATGCAAAGCCAAACAATTAGCACAACCGTTTATCTCGCGGTAAATATGCCGAATCTCCACAATCTCCAATTTACTCATCCAACTATAAATTTGTCGGACTAAATTACTGTTACTCAACTTATTATTTGTCAGCTTATTGCTGATCTCCACTGCTTCTTTAGAGTCCGATTCAATAATCACTCTCTTAAAGCCTTGCTGCACCACCAATTTCAAACCATCAAGAATGCCCCAAAGCTCCGCAATCAAGGGACTACAATTGCCAACATTTTTGGAAAAGCCACCACACCACTTCCCATGATCATCACGCAATATTCCCCCACACCCAGAGCCTGTGTTAGTAGAATGGGCACCATCAACATTTAGTTTAACAAAACCTTCAGCAGGAGCATCCCACCTAATAAGCCTCTTAGTCTTATCTCTCTCCATTATATAGTTATTCGTCGCAGCAATTTTATACTCCCGAGTTCTTGCAGCAATCTCACCAAGTAAATCATAAGGCTCACGAAAGTTCTCATCATGCATGGCTTTATTTCTCCATCCCCATATAGCATGGCAAGCAGTGGCCCAAAACTCAGGCCAATCACCATCATATTTCATATTATAGGAAGTATCAATCTCCATATTAAAGTGCAGCCAATTTTGGAGATTCATTGAGTAAAACTCCTGCACCACATCAATAGGAATCAGTTCGAAATTTTTTGGAATAAGTTTTTATGATAAATGTATTTTTAAACAAAAAGTGCCAAAAGAAGAACAATAATAAATGTGTTTTTAAATAAAAACTGCCAAAAAGAAGAACGGAATCGAACGCAACTACCTGATTCAATTATATTTACCACTATAGCAACTCTCAGCAAGTTTATATTATAAGTTACACTAAAATAAATTCATCAGTTCATATTACATATTTAATTTATTTAAAAAAATTAATATATAATTAAATAATTATCATATTCCAACTTCCACTTCATTTATTTTGCTCATAACAAGCATCTTCACTCTCCAACTTCATTTTTTCTTTTGTGTAATCTTATCCATTATCCATTTATTTATTAACACTTATAATAGCAATACAGTTTACCTTTTTCTTCCCATAATTTTGGATTTTATTAATATTTAATATTTAATAATATACAAAATATAGATTAACAACATAACTCATCGTGATTTTAAGATTTAATATTTTTATTTATTTTGTAATTTAATATTAAATGTCCCACGTAGTATTAAAACTACCACACAAACTGCCACTACAATAAGGACATGGCCCCTTAACACATATATAGATGATTGCAAATTGTGGGATTATTATGGAAATGGTGTGATCTTGGTTGGATCAGAATATTGGAACCTATATATTCATAATTTGCCTATGTTTAATAAATAGTACCTACTAACATTCTAATAGAGGATTTGCCACATTGCTTGAAAAACATGCTGCTTTCATCAATGATCCTCTTTAGAGTGCTATTTATTTTATCAATGAGCCACATCTTATAAATAAAGTTTTTTTGTTTTTCCTCTCTTTTTTTTTTTTTGGTTGATTTTTATAAAATATACTATATTTTTAATCAATATATGTCAGTTGACTTATATTAATTACTCTTTTTTTTTAATTTGTCATTTACTTACTTAAAATATTTGCAATGATGTAGATATATTGGTTATTTCATCTTCTAAGTTTATGACTTTTTAGACATTATAATTGACAATTTATTTGAAATTCTTATGATATATTTATTGTGTATATTATAATTGAAAATTAACATAGGCAAAATAAAACTAACCCGACTCTCCCTTTTCTCTGTTTATTCACATTATCTATTTTTCTAATTTAAAAAAAAAATCATTTCTTATATATTATTTTTATATTTACTTAATTAATTTGTATTCATTTCACTAACTTGCCATTTTTTATTTATCCCACAAGCTTGGTCTAGAAACAATCACATTTTATTTTATTTATTTTAATTGAATCAACAACTACTTATTAAGATTTGTATTAATCACCTATTAACAATCCAAAAATTCCCTTACTAACATTTATTATTAAAGTACTTTTGTCACATGCTAATTAAAACAATACCCATCTTAAGTTAAGTAATTCATAGAGTATTTCAAACTAAATTTATTGGACACGTAGCTTTATTTTTTTAATTAATTAATTATATTAAATAACATAAACCTATCCATATTACCTTTCATTCTTGATTCTAATTCTCTCCTATAGTAAGCTTTTTGAATAACTTTTTAATCAACAAAATTAATTAAAAAAATATATTTAGTATCCTTTATGACACACCACTGTTAATTTACGTGGGAAAGATCTATTATGGAATTTTAAGGTGGACAACGGGCCGGGCTGGGCGGGTTCGGGCCCAAAACCTCCACCCAGCCCAAACCGCAGGTAGCAATAACGGACCTATTTCCGCCCAATTTCAAAGTCGGTTTACATGGGTTCGGTTTAGACGGGTTCGGGTTATTACTGACAAATATTTCGGGTTAATGAACTGATCCAATATTTAAGCCCAAAAATATTTAAACTAATATAATACTGATTTAATTCATACCAATTTAATTTACACTAATTCAATACAGTGCCTCTAGATCCAAAACTATAGCATTGAAAAATAATAATAAACATTTTGTTCTTCAACTTTGCATTATTGGTTCTTTTACCTATCTGAAAAATGAAATAATGCATTTATGTCAATAGAGAAGGTTCAATTCAATTGTACAAAAACTACTTAAAATCTCATTAAACATTACTCTGCTGGGAATATTCTACACCAATCTTAAAATATTCACAATTATGTAGATCAAAATGTAAAATAAAATAATTGGTAGGATGGTGATTTAGATTCATTATGATTTAACAGAGTTATAAATGAGTTAGATTTAAGTAAACCTCTGCTAGAAATTATATTCAATTTTTTGTGAAAACTGAGTCCCTTATTCATCATTAAATGAAATTTTGTGCAATTATTTGTTTATTAAACAAAAATATGAATGATGCAAGTATCTACTCAGCCAAATCATCACCAATCAGATTTCCATAAACTTGAATAGTAGTGTCAATTCCGCATATATATGTTAACTTCATTGAACCTTTAAGACAAAAAAAAAAAAGATCAACAGCCTGCTCACAATAAGACAATAAATGAATTGAAAATTGAATTTTCAGTAGTTAGTTTGAAAAAATAAAACAAAATATATTAAACTGGTTTATGCAGGATTAATTTACTATAATCATTGCTCAGCAGAGCCCTAAATCATCAAACTGGTTTATAATCATTGCAACTGCAGGATCAAAATCATCAAATTGTTTCAGATATGTAGGATGGATCAAATGATTTGGAAATTGATTTATCTTAATTACGAAAATTGAGTCTATTATAAATTTTTTAGGCAAACATGCAATACAATGAAATAATATTTAAAACTCCATAGCAGAGTTAAATGAATGAAATGCTTATTCAAAGTTAAACAACAACCTTGTTCACTCATAACAGAGCAATGTCATCTCATAACAGCACTAACGTGCAATCTGAAGCTGAAACCTACATAGATAGGATGAGAAAACAGTAAAAATAAAAAATAAATCATTACTCATGAGAAATCTGAAGCTGAAGTTGAATTCCTAAAGTTTTACCTCCTCAAAAGGCCACTCATCAGCACGGTCATTGGTTTCACTACTCTTGGGAGACCATAAAAACTCCTCTAGCATACCAAACAACTTTTCCATTCTATCTCCCAAGACTGCTGATTCTTACCACCCTCTTAGGCCACACATCATCTCATCCATTTTTGCCTAAAAATGAAGGAAAATAAATATACATAAAAAGGGCATAATATAGATAGAATGTCTAAACTCCAACTCACCAGTATGGGTCACCAAATATATACATCAAATATGGAGGTAGCTTCAAATCTCTGTCCTTTTATCAAACACCACAACCTACAAAAAGACATACTAAGCATTTCAAGCATAAATCACTTAGAACCGTGTAAAACTCTAACTAAGTAAAGTAAAAAAAAAACTTATATTCTTCACAACAATAGAAAAGAGAAAGGGAACAAGAAAAAAAAACGTAACTCTTTAAAGTTCCAAACCTTGATTTTTTCTTCTTCATAACATAGTTAGTGAGGGTGATTATAGATGAAGTTGGGTCAGGAAAAATCGTTTGATTCAAAACGAAAATGAATATGAAAAAATGCCTAATTCAAAACGAAAATGAAAAAGAAAAAACAAGAAATGAGTAAAGGGACGATTGTTGAATAGTAATATTCGTGGAATGACCATTAACCACCATGACCGAGATGGAAATGAGACAACGATTGTTGATTGTTGATTGCGATTGATAGTGGGGCAAAATTGCAAGTTCGTATTTAGGGTTAGACTGAAACGAGTAAAGGGACATGAAGGGAGAGAAGGAATAGTATTACACTGGCAAAATAATAATTACAGACGGGCGGGTATGGTTACCCGCGGTTTCAGTTAATTGAACCGGGCCCACCCACTTGAACTCAAACAAAACCGTGTTTTGGGCCCGTAGAACCGCAAAACCGTGTAAAATCGGCCCAATTTAGTTTTTTAGTTTCGGTTGATGCGGGTTGGACCGATTTTCGGGTCCTTGTCCAGCCCTATTAAATAGGCTGTTTTGCTATGCATGTTTACTTGAATTTTCGATGTGGGACCTATGAAAAAGCAAAAATCTAAAACTAAAATGACAAAACCTTACGCATAAGATTTTTTTTCGTGTTTACTGTTAAACCTTTTATGAAATATTTTATATATAATACATCACAATTTATTTATTTATTATTATTACATATCAAACTTTCATTCTTTCATTCTTATACAATACTAGTATCGAGACCCGTGAGAGACACAAGTTAAATGTTTTATAATATTTAAAAAATATTTATAATTTAAATTTATTATTATTTATTAAAAATTTATAGAAGTAATATAAATTTTATAATAATAAATATTTTGAAAATCATAATAATAATTATATTATCATACAAATATTAATGCTATAGAAAATTAGTATTTACATGCGTTAAACGACGAACGAAAATTAGTAAGAAAAAATTTACACGTGTTAAATTAAATATCTTACTATATTATATAATTTCAAAAAATTTTGTTTACTATTTTTTTTAAAAAGAAAACAAAAGACCAAATATATCTCTATTATGGTTTTTTTTTAATAAGTAAAATTTTCTAACAAAATTAAATTAAATAAATAAAAAATAAAATAAAAAACTATTATATAATTTCAAAAAAAATTGTTTACTATTTTTTTTAAAAAGAAAACAAAAGACCAAATATATCTCTATTATGGTTTTTTTTAATAATTAAAATTTTCTAACAAAATTAAATTAAATAAATAAAAAATAAAATAAAAAACTATCCTACAAAAGAGGAAGGAGCCCTCCATTTCTAAAAACAACACATAAACTAAAAAGGATTAAATTTTAATTTTTTTTCAAAATAATGAAATACAAAATTAACCAAAAATATTAGAAAAAGGCATCAATTTTTTTTTATTGATAGCAAAAACAATGGCATTAATATTGGCATAAGAAGTGATAAATAGAACCAACACCATCCAACATTCCAGACTAAAAACACTCATTAGAGTAGTCAAAAACAACCTTGAGGTTGCTCTTTCAAAGGTATTCCACAACCTCACATCACAATTTTAATGATTTCAAGAAGTATGTATTTTAGTAGTTGAGAAACCTCCAAATTGAATCAATTAGGGTTTCTTTTGGATAAAATTATGGTTTGTCCAAAAAAAAAAGTACTATATGACTTAGTTTCTCAAATTTGTTAATTGAAATCACAATAGGTTCAATTACAGGGTAAATTTATTTATATCTTTAATAAATTCAATAAAAATATTTGTGCATCCACACATGTTAAAATTATTTTGTAGGAATCAATTATATTAAAAACACATTAAAAGTATTATGAATGTTTTTTTCCTGAATTTAACAGATTGAGTTCCGTGCCATTTCAAAAATAAAATAAAATCATAGCTATCAAAAATAAATTTTAAAATTTTGATATATTTCACACTTTATTCATATTCATTTAAATTTAACTAATTTTGTTTTCAAAGTAATCAAATATATTTACTGTAATTTTATTTATTAATTACTTAGAGAAAATAAATCCCACTCACTTAATGCATAAAATATTCAAATCATGAAGTATTCCAAGAAACAACCAATCATTGTCATTACACAGTGAATTGCAAAACAATAATCGAAATGAAAAAGTGCCATATTTATCTATATCTTATGCTGAATACAATGGCAAAATATAAAGTCCTGGTATATGTGACGTATAGTTCTGGTATATATGATAAAACTCCTAAAACAACTGTCAGACTTTCTAGTAAATTACTAAAACAACTCCATAAAAAACCATAACCATATATGACTCTTCCAAAGTATAATGAATCCATACAATAAATAGATAATGAACCTTTGTAATGAAACTTATAATTGTCCAGCCATGCCTTAAAAATGAATGTTACAACAAATCCCAAATTTCCAAGGTTTTATGGATTGTAGAGTAAGTCTTGAATCTGCTCCAACGACCTCCAAGAGCAACTGCTACCTGAAACAACAACATCATCAAAACGCATACATACTTCTTTCAACTCCACATCGTTAACTCATTTTGCTAACGCGGCAACTGCTACCTGAAACAACAACATCATCAAAACGCGTACATACTTATTTCAATTCCACATCGTTAACTCGTTTTGCTAACGCGGAGTCTTCTTTCGAGGCACGAATTCGCGTGGTGCGAAGAGCGGTATTGGAGGTGGAAATCAATAATAGCCTGCATAATGGATCTCTCTCTTTTTCATGTGAATCTATTATTGATGAACTATAGGATAAGATAATAAGTATTGTGCATGCATTTAATTGTACTTACTTATATTCAATGTTAAAAAAATTACTAACATAATGATTCTCCTTTTTAAAATCTACCTCTACATCCTTCTGATGATACCACTTCCCTTTCAACAAGAACTCTAGATCTAATAAATCACTTATGGTGTCATATTCAGCTCAACATTCAAGAAATAGATACAGTTCAAATATCACAATAATAAAAGTTAAAGGTAAAGTAGTACAAATAATTTATTGCAGCAATAAGAAAGATCTTTGAAGTGTTTTTTGATGACCAAAAAAGAAGTGAATATTGAATAGATGATGAAATCATAATATAAATATGAGAGGAGAGGAGAGACAAAATATAAACATTTCAACAATAGATAGAGACAGGTTATAACAACATTACCAACTAAATTAACTTAAGATGGTGTGAGGTGAATCAATTAAGCTGGAGAGTTGGATGAGTCTTAAAGAAAATCAGTTGAAATTGTTGTTTTGACACTTTTCAAGTTTCTTGAATTTGGTCTGGTTGAATTTTCTCCTATAATAATCCATCACGCCACTCACTGAAATTATTTTTCATTCGCTCAGTGAGAAAAATGTCTGCCACGTTGACAAATGGTAGGTCCTTAACATCATTTATAGTACCTGAGAAAGCAGTGTTGCAAAAGATGTTCAAGATGAAATTATGATGACAAGAAACTAAGGCTGATAAATAAGTATATAAATATCAAGTGCAACGGTAATAAATTATATGATGGGTTTATCATTAGGACAAGGGTTTTGTATTGAAAACAGTTTTTGGTGGATCTGATAACAGTTTTTGTAATACGTAAAGCTATTTGGTTATTTGGTTCTTTCATTTTAGAAATGGAATGGAGAGACTCAATGGAATTTGCTCTTTAGATATTTTGCTGCATTTGAAAATGTCTTTAATAACTGAAAAGTTTCAGAAACAAAAATATGGATAAGATTCCATTCATATAAATTTGCAGAACACACATTCTAATCCTTCCTAATAAAACACTGCTAAAGTATCACAGATTATTTCAATAAGTATACCTCGGTGTGGTGGTCGTTTTCTTTACCTCCCCGTTTCACTTGGGAGGACGGCACGCTAAACCCTTCACGCGAAATTTGGAAGGAGAATGCGCCCGTGGTGGGATGAATTTTATTTCAGTTCTTCCTACGATATCACACGAACTTTCTTATTTGTCCTACGATTAGGAAAGGGAAAAAAAGATCTCAACTAAACCCTATGAGTTTGCTAAGTGTGGGGATTTACACCTAGACTAGAAATTCTGGAGTCCGGGGGGTCGGTTATACATAGGGAAGTGTTTAAACACCCTACATATCTGTAGTACTCTACAGGAACCTTCTCTGTGTCATTGTGTTTGTGTTTGCTGCTAATGATTGGGAAAGTTTCTCCTTTGTGTTAGGAGAAGGAATTGATTTGATTAAAGAAAGACAGACAGATAGACAGACTGACTATTTTTGGTATTTTATTAGCTCGCTGAGATTCCTTGTGAACCTCATGCCTACATATCCCTAGTGGAAGTCAGAGCTTAATGTAGTTCGGGGAACTAACTAGGGAAATTAATTGTTTTTGGTGCCTTGTTTGAAGCTCAAGGTTGAAGCTAGGAATTAAATCTCTGTTTACAGTAAAGAGACATGAAATTATCTCTACAGAGAGGTATTTGTACTATTCTACCACAAACATTTAAAAGAGTGACAGAATAACTGAATTCATTTCATTCAAGAGGGGGACCTTACTTGTGTATGTGCAAGTATACCAGTCAAATGCCTCTTAAATGAAAGAAAGTTGCTCATCCAAATTAGGGAAAGTTACCACATGTCTGGGTTTTACTGCCAGCTCATGCCTTTCAAAATCCTAAATGGGAGACTTGATTAAAATTGAAATTGAAATGTAATGTTTGTTTGAATGTGGTAGAGTAGTAAAAATATCTCTCTATAGAGATAAGCTATGTCTATCTACTGTATAAAAGATTTGACTTTAGCTGGCTTGTATGAGGCCCAAGCTTGAGGCTTTTTGATTGATTAATTAATTATTGACTCTGGGAGATGACTCCACTGGGGATTAATTACATGATATTTTTGTGTTCTGTACAAAGCCCAGAATTGAGGCTGACTCTACTTAGGGAGACTCTATTTATGTGCCTTGTACAAAGCCCAAGGTTGTGGCTAACTGTTAAGGATAATTGAATTTTTAAGACTATGAATGACTCTATTTTATGTGCCTTGTACAAAGCCCAAGGTTGTGGCTGACTCTAGCTAGGGAAAACATTATTTTCTGCCTTGTACAAAGCCCAAGGTTGTGGCGGACTCTTAAATAAACTGAGTATGGATGACTATATGGGGAAAGATCCTAAGTGTTAGGAATCTTTGACACATGAAAAATATGGTTTATCTGCCTTGTACAAAGCCCAAGGTTGTGGCTACTGAATGATGAAGAACTCACTGGGGAGACTCTATTATCTGCCTTGTACAATGCCCAAGGTTGAGGCTGACTCTTGACAGGGGAGTTTTATTGTTTGGGTGCCTTGTTATGAAGCCCAAGGTTGAGGCTAACTGTTTTTGTTGGTTTTGACTCTACTGAGGAGATTTTATTTATTAAAAGACTGTTTTTCTTTGGAAGCTAACCCTTTCCAGGGATTTTGACTCAGCTGGTGAATTTGTCTGTTAAAAGACTGACTTTATCATGTTTTTTGGAGGCTGACCCTTTCCAGGGATTTTGACTCTTTTGGGGAAATTATCTCCTAAGAGAATGAAATTATTTATTTTTTGACATTCTTTTTATTAATTGACTTTGGAGGCTAACCCTTTCCAGGGGTTTTTTATTAAAATGGAGGAATGTGTGGAAGCTAACCCTTTCCAGGGATTTTGACATTTTAGACAGATGTTGGAGGCTAACCCTTTCCAGGGGTTTTTATTAAAATGAATGGCAGAAAGATTATCTAGTGAGACTTCTTGTTTAAAGCCCAAGATGAAGGCTGACTCAATGCTGAGGATGACCAAACATGGATCCTAGACTCTGCTAAAGAAGATTGATGAAGATAAGGGTGACAGAGACTGTCCATGTCTCTCATTCCAAAAAGTGTACTCAATGCAAAATTGAGACAAACTTAGCTTGTTTAAAGTCTGGTTTAAATTGGAAGAAACTCACCAGGGTAGGCTAAAAGGTGACTAAAGACCTGTTCCTATGTTTATAAGAAACCTGATGGGTCCTTGTATACAAGCTCAAGAGGAAGCTGGAAATGCTTTTAAGAAGCCTGTGGGTCCTTGTACAAAGCCCAAGAGGAGGCTAATCGAGGGTCCTTGTTATAGCACAAGAGAAAGCTTATGTAGTTTTGAACTTATTTTGGCTCTAAACAAATGGGTAAGAGGTTTCACCGGGAATAATTCCTCTTTGGGTGGATGTGTCCTATTATTTGGATTCTAAGGTTTTTACCAAGATGTTTCACCGGGAATAATTCATCTTGGGGGTTTGAACTACAGATCTCTAATTAGGAAAGAGCCTTCACCGGGAAGACATTCTCAATCCTAGGTCATATTCCTATAATATATATATAGTTTAACTGTCCTAAGGTTTATACTCAAACGCAGTTCTAAACTAATATATGCACAGTTTATATTTGACAGTAATTTAAACAAAGACTGTAAATTGAAAGCTTGTAAAGCCTAACCTGGATGGAGTGGAGGCCATTGAAGAAGTATGTACAGAGCCTCAACAGTATTTTTATTGTTTTTGTTGATAACAGTTGAATGTATATGATAAACAGTTAATGGTTTTTGAAAACAGAAGAAGTGAAGATGGACAAAGGTCACATAGGTATCTGAAGAGTTTCACCGGGAATAATGCCCTTCAAATACCAGAAGAGTGTTTTGAAAACAGAAAGAAGATTTTGAAAATACAGTTTTGAAAACAAGCTAAGAAGAGAAGGTTTTTGGGACTTACACTCTATTAGAGGCCCAGTACTTTACAGTACTGGTTATAAAAACAGTTGAAAAATGATTTGGAATGATGCAAGGTTTTGTTGTTTGAAAACCTTAATCATCCGTTTAATCAGAGATTGAAAATAGTTTTGAATATCGACAAAAAAAATCAACTTAATTAAGGCAAAGATGAAATCTATACCCAATTAAGACCTAAATAATTAGGGTTTTATCATAAAATTATTCACAAAGTAATTAGGTTAAAACAAAATGAAAATATATATTTTAAAGTAATTAAGAAAATATTTAAAACATACTATTTTAAACCTAATTAAAACACATGAAATAAATAATATTTTTATGATTTTTTTGATTATTCACAAAGTAGGTATATTAAATAGCAAGTGTGTGAAAAATGAAGTGAAAATGATTTAATTTGATAAGTTTATTGATTGTGTGAAGTTTGTATAAAAAAAAGAATGAAAATGGATGCTAAAAAATTGGTTTGGCCCTAGAGAGGTTCGAACCCACGCCCTTCATGATCACATTTCAAAACTTAACCAACTGAGCTGCGCGCGCAGCTTGTTAACTATATACACTCAATATATTATATTTTCAGATAAGCCAGGAAATTCAAATTTTACGCGCGCCATGTTCATCTTCTTCCTCGAGCTTCAGATTTTCAAATTCCTAACTCTCTGGTTTCTCAACTAAATGGCATGATGTAAACATCAATCTCACTCGTTTTTGGACAAGGAACATGATTATGGGCCCAGAATTCATTTATTCTAAGTGTAACTAACGAATTTCATTATGAACACGAAGAACACATAAACCCTAATTTTAAAATTAAATGATGCACAAGATGAATAAATGAATGATGATAGAGGGTTTTCAATCCTCTGATGATGCTGAACAAGATAGAATCGAGCTTTACCACAAAGAGTGCTTTAATTAAAGAGGTGGAGTTCAGAAACTTACCTCTGAAAATGGAGGTCGTGAGGATGATGGAGAGCACCTGGGCTTGAATTAATGATCTCAATAGCTTCCCTGAGACTCAATGATGCTAACTGAATGCTTATTGCAACCTGAATCCTTCTGAATTGTTCTATGGACCTCCCTCGATTTCAGCTTCAAGTGAACATGGAGGGTGTAGATTCTTGAGTTACAGATGAGCTGCAGCCATCTGGTTAGCTTCACTATGACCTGAGGAGTGTGCCTGGATGATTGGCTTGGCTCAGAACCTCCTGAATTACTCCATGGACCTCCAACTGCAAACGATCCAAAATGAGAGCAACAATGGTGTTCCTCCACTTACAGAAGTGATCCAGGTGCTTGGATCACCTCAAATGACCTCCCTTGAGATGTTAGAATGTTCACTTCTCAAAGATGAGCTCTGGTTTGAAGAAATCGATTCTTCTTGCCAAAGAACTTTGAAAAACAATGAACATGAGAAGAGAAAGAGAAAGCAAGGAATATGGTTGCTTTGGTGTGTTTTTGAATGAGGAATGCATCTGTATTTATAGGCAAATGGATCAGTATAGCTGCAGAGGAGTGAGCTTCCTTAGTGAAGTTGATTTGGTTTCTTAGCCATGAAGGAAATTTGCAAATATCTCTTATGCAATGATGAGAATTTTGATTCCATTTGATCAATCCCCTAGCCCTCGATTTTGCTTGATCTTAGGGGACAATTCTGAGCCAGAAATGAGCTCTAATTGGTTGGTGAGAAGATTCCTTGGGTGATTCATCAATTTGCCATAAATTCACAAATGTAATCATTACATAATCACATGTTCTTGTTTTTAGAATCTTCTTCAATTCTTATGGCATGGTGAAAATGAATGCATGGCATGTTTGCAGATGTATTATGGGTCATGTAGCATCTGCATTTGAGGTCATGTGCACAAAATTTCAAAGTTCCAAAATGATGCATGACCTATAATTTTACTTCATGAGGCCAACTTTGAACAAGCATAACTCTTAGCTCAAATTGAATTTTGAGAAGGTTGAACACAATTTGGAAAGCCCTAAACATCTACTTTAAATCATTAGTTTATGTCTTCTTCAAAATCCTTTGGGAAATTTGTGAAAAATGAGGCCAAAGTTGGAAGAAAACTAGGTTAAAACACTTAGAAAAATTTCTAAGTGTTTATGACCTAAACTTCAAAATTTCCAAAACTTCATAAATGGTTGATCTTTTGAAAAAAGTTCCCTTGTAAGATGTTGTTTTATTTGGCAAGATCTACAACTTTCATGTTGGAAGTTTTTTGAGTTGTGTAGGTGAAATTTTGAGATCTCACCATGCCTTCAAAAACCCTAATTCCCGACTTTTCGCTCTTTGATGAATTTCTTTGAATTTCTTTGGCCAAATGACTTTGACATCCATATATTGATGATATTGATCTTTGAAAGTCATTTTTTGACCAAAAACCTTAAAAGTCAATGATGATCCTTCACAGTTGACTTTTTCCTGACAAAGTGAATTTTTGGGCTTTTGTGTAGAAATAAGATCTTCTCCCCAAATGGATGATATAAATGGATTATATGGAGGTAGTAGAGATCCTTGAATCATGTCTTGAGTTTTGGATTCATGCCCTGATCAGAAGTCAACTATCTTGGTGAATTAGGTCAAAACCCTAATTTGTCGACCATGTGAAAGTAATGACTGTAGACTTTGAATTGAAGTGTGATGTCCAGTAGACCTTGTAATATGAGTTATTTGAAGATGATTGATGTCTTTGAATGACCCTCTGAGGTTTTTTAGGGTTTCCCAAATGTGATCCTTGATTTTAGTCCTTGATAGGCTCAAAACCCTAGTCTGGTGACCTGAGTAAACCTGTACTCATATGACTGGATGTCTAATCAATCATAGATGAGAAAAGTGAAGTTTTTGAGCCCCATGATTGTATTAGAGACTAGTCTTTGTATTGATTGATCCTTTGCCTGAGCTTTCTTGTCTTTGAGCATCCTCGATTAGGTACCAGATGGAGAAATGACTGCTCTGGGTACTTGTCTTGACCTGATGAAAAATCCTGAAGATATGTCATCTCAGGGGGGTCAAAAATTAGGGTATGACAGATGCCCCTATTTAAGTTTCTTTTATCTGGAGGGAGAGAGATTGATATCTCGATCTTTCCGGCGTAAAAGAGACTTAAATATCGAGGAATGCCCGAATTTTGGGCGCTCCTGAGATGTTGTAATTGATAAAATCTTTGCATGACTTGATCCCGTTGTCGCACTTGGCGGGGGATGAGGAGACAAACTCCTGCAGAAATAGCGAATGGATGGCAGTATAGGATGCGCAATCCATCTTCTTTAACTAAGTGTTGATACTTAGAAAAAGGTAAACAACCTCCTCTCGTTCCGGATGTCCAAATCTCGAAACTGGTCTTAGTTGCGTTTGGACAATATCTCAGATAAAGAGAAAATTTCCAAAGGTTTGTTCCCTCGTCAAACTTCTTACCAGCACTTGGAGGTAAGATACCATTTGACGGTAAATAAAGAAACTTCAAAGGTTGTTTCCTCATCAAACTTCTCATCAGCACTTGGAGATGAGATACCATTTGACGGTAATAAAGAAACTTCAAAGGTTGTTTCCTCATCAAACTTCTCATCAGCACTTGGAGATGAGATACCATTTGACGGTAATAAAGAAACTTCAAAGGTTGTTTCCTCATCAAACTTCTCATCAGCACTTGGAGATGAGATACCATTTGACGGTAATAAAGAAACTTCAAGGGGTTTGTTTCCTCATCAAACTTCTCATCAGCACTTGGAGATGAGATACCATTTGACGGTAATAAAGAAACTTCGCCATCTTCCCTTTTGACCTGGCATCTTTGAAAGATTGTCATATGGGCCCGCGCTCTTTTGAGGGGCTAATGACTTTGTTTTGAAGGCAGACGAACTGTTTTCGGGGTGAAAACTGCCATTCGTCGATTGGTGCCTGGGGAATCAACAAACTGTTTTCTTAAGGGGAAAACTACCATTTATTGACTCTGTGGGGAACTAAACATCCCTGAAACAGACAAACTGTTTGAAGAAACTACCATTTGTCGATCTCTTGAGTATTTAACAGACAAACTGTCTTTCCTTGGGGAAAGACTACCATTTGTTGACTCCGCTGGGGATCATGAACTATCTTCTGGATGAAGACTACCATTCACTGATTCTGCTGGGGAATCATTTGTCGATCTGCTGGGAGATTCTGAATTATTTTCTTTGACGAAAAAGAAGGTGGCATCTCTCGACCTTGCTGGGGAAATGCCAAACTTTTGGGGAAGCCCAAAATGCGAAGCAGACTATCTTATCGGAAAAAGACTTTTGAATGTTGCTTTGCAGGAGAATCTCGGCAAAGGAATTCCAAAAGTGAACAAACTATCTCCTTGAGGGAGACTACCATCTGTTGACTTGCTTGGGGAAATCTCTCTACATGGATTGTTGTCTTGAAGGAAAAAGTTTCTCCAGGACTTGCAGGGGAAACTTGAGTTCATGCCCTCCTGACTCGGGCATTCTCATGATTAAAAGCCTAATTTGACTATGCAGTTGTGATGTGATGTATGCATGAATATTATGACAATTATAAAATGTAAAGTGAATGTGAATAGAATTGTCGCGGATGTAAAATCCTAATGATACGACTTGAATTCTTGTTGATCAGAAGATGTCCTCTTCTTGTAGTTCGAACTCTGTTGGGAATATCTGATTACCAGTGGTCCGCTGTCCGAAATGAGTAATATGAATTGAAGTGAAGATCCGTCATCGGGAGATGTTCGCAAAGCGACCTCATGGGGAAATATTGGTTCCCGGAGTCTCAACCGTTCTCGGAGCAACTGTTTGCATTCTTCCTATTGTTTGTAAACCTCAGAAAGAAATTTCACCTTTATTTTTGCAAGTAAATTCATTTTTATTTTATGAAAACATTTGTTTCAAGAAATTGACTGTTTAAACTTAAAATGCATTTCAAGAAACTGAATAAGACTAGATTGCAAAGGAAAAGCACAAGGCTCAAATTATTATATGGAATGGTAATCAGCCAAATGCTTGATTCCATGGAGTATTTACAAAGTTGGAAATTGGTAATTTTTCGGGAAAAGGGCTACGATGAAACGTGACGATCGTTATCTTTCCTTTCCACTCCGAGTTGCGCTGTATTCGTGCTTCGTAGAAGATGACCTACTGCTGATGAACACTCCGCTATGGATTTTGAATGATCAAGTTTGTCCTGAACACAGTTACTTGCCATATATCCCTAACTTTTGCGTAAACTACCCCTTTCGGGTTTTAAGTTTACCGGGATTGATTATTTTTTTTTTATGTCTCTAACTTTTGCCTGAATCGCCCTTTCGGGTTTTCGATTCACCGAGACGCTCTTTTTTGCCTAAGTCGCTCTTTGCGAGTTTTCAACTTAGCGAGCTGTTCTTTTTTGTTTATTTAGGCGAAGTATTTCTTGACTGCGTCGACGTTCACAGGACGGGTGAATTCTTCTCCATCCATAGTCGTGAGTATTAAGGCTCCTCCTGAGAAAGCTCTCTTGACCACGTAGGGGCCGTCATAATTGGGAGTCCATTTCCCTCTCGAATCTGTGAGAAAAGATTGAATCTTTTTGAGTACAAGGTCGCCTTCTTTGATTGTGCGAGGTCGAACCTTTTTGTCGAAAGCTTTCTTCATTCTTTGTTGATATAGCTGACCGTGGCATAAAGCTGTCATGCGCTTTTCTTCGATTAAGTTTAATTCATCGAATCTGCTTTGACACCACTCGGCTTCTGTTAATTTTGCCTCCATCAAAACTCTCATTGATGGAATCTCAACCTCTATAGGTAGGACTGCCTCCATGCCATATACAAGGGAGAAAGGAGTTGCTCCAGTCGAAGTACGTACTGATGTACGGTAACCATGAAGAGCATACGGGAGCATTTCATGCCAATCTTTGTAAGTAATGACCATCTTCTGAATGATTTTCTTGATGTTTTTGTTAGCTGCTTCTACAGCTCCATTCATCTTTGGTCTGTAAGGAGATGAGTTGTGATGTTCGATCTTGAATTCTTCACAAAGCTCCTTCATCATTTTGTTATTCAAATTTGACCCATTGTCGGTGATTATCTTGCTAGGAACGCCGTAGCGACAGATGATGTGATTCTTGATAAACTTGACGACAACTTGTCTTGTGACGTTTGCATACGAAGCTGCTTCAACCCATTTGGTGAAATAGTCTATGGCTACCAAGATGAAGCGATGTCCGTTGGACGCTTTTGGTTCGATCATTCCAATCATGTCGATTCCCCACATGGAGAAAGGCCAAGGGGAAGAGAGTATGTTGAGCAGAGATGGTGGCACATGGATTCTATCGGCGTAGATCTAGCATTTGTGACACCTCTTTGCGTACTGGAAGCAATCTGACTCCATCGTCAGCCAATAATATCCTGCTCTCAGTATTTTCCTTGTCATGGTATGTCCATTGGTGTGAGTACCAAAGGAACCTTCATGTATTTCTCTCATGAGTATTTCTGCTTCTTTTCTATCAACGCATCTGAGTAGAACCATGTCGAAATTTCTCTTGTACAGAACATCTTCATTCAGGAAGAATTTACAAGCTAACTTTCTCAAAGTCTTTCTATCTTTCTTTGACGTCCCAAGAGGGTACTCTTGCTTTTGAAGAAAGTTCTTGATGTCGTGATACCACGGGTTGTCGTCGATGATTACTTCTACTGTGAAAACATGAGCGGGCCTATCCAGGCGCATAACATCGATCCGAGGAATGTCATTCCAATGATTTATCCTAATCATGGAAGAGAGTGTGGCTAATGCATCAGCCAAGTTGTTTTCTTCACGAGGAATGTGATGAAAATCTACCCTGTCGAAGAATGGTAATAATCTTCTCGCGTAGTCTTTGTAAGGAATTAGCCCTGGTTGGCGTGTTTCCCATTCTCCTTTGATTTGATTGATGACCAAAGCAGAATCTCCGTATACATCCAAGTGTTTGATTCTTAAATCCATGGCTTCTTCGAGACCCATGATGCAAGCTTCATATTCGGCCTCATTGTTTGTGCATTTGAAAGTTAATCTGGCAGTAAATGGAATATGGGTACCCTGAGGTGTAACAATGATTGCCCCAATTCCTCGTCCATAAGCATTGACAGCTCCGTCAAAGATTAAGCCCCACTGGGATCCTATCTCAGGTCCTTCGTCTGGTAGCGGCTCGTCGTAATCTTTCATTTTGAGGTACATGACGTCCTCGTCCGGAAAGTCGAAACTGGTTGATTCATGACCATTGAGTGGGTGGTGAGCCAGGTGCTCAGCTAGAATGCTTCCTTTCACGGCTTTCTGTGCGTGATACTCAATGTCATATTCTGATAACAACATCTGCCAACGGGCAATTCTCCCGGTTAAAGCAGGCTTCTCAAAGATGTACTTGATTGGATCCATATGAGAGATCAAACAAGTAGTATGTCGAATCATGTACTGGCGGAGACGCT